>NC_090390.1:40191992-40359492 GCF_036365525.1 Heterodontus francisci | reverse complement strand
TGACTAACAGTTTTATTTATGGTGCTAAATCCCAATTAGTTAAACCCACTGATGGGGTTGGCATAATATTAAAGGTTCTGAACTTAGTGCACTAGAAGACTACAAGAAGGTTACCAACAATCATTGAATAGACAAAGAGGAAGAAGCTTCTTAAACAGCCTTAGCACAATTGTGGCAAAAATGGTTTCTTTAATTCAGTTATTATACGCAAAAGACTGGTGTGTGTGGGAAGGGTTCCATTTTATGGGACATTGGCACCAGTACTGGGACAGTAAGGAGCTGTACTACTGGGATTGGTTCTGCCTGACCTGGAGTGAGACCAGTGTTCTGGTAGAAAGCTTATTAATGTCTCCTTGTATGTTGTTCCTCCTCTGTATTAACGTCATGCTTTTCACCCCCCCCGCCCCGCCCCAAATTTGGTGTCAACTGCCCATTTTGAAATTGTATTTCCAATTCTCGAGTCCGATTTGTTTATAAGGTGTACAACAGTCGTCTCAGTACTGATCCTTGTGGAACACCACTTCCCACCATTTGCCAATCCAAGTAATTACCTTTAACTGCTACTTTTTACTTTCTGTCTTACAGCCAGCTTGTTATCCGTTCTGCTACTTGTCACTTGACTCTACATGTTCTAACCTTAGCCATGAATCTACGGTACTTAGCAAAAGTTTCTAAAATTGCCCATGTGTGTGCTGTCCATAAACAACAGGACAAATCCAATCTGGTCAATTACCAACTCCATCAGCCTATTGCCACTCATTAGTAAAGTAATGAAAGGGGTCATCGATCCCTATCAAATGGCATTTATTCACTACTAACCTTCTCATCGATGCTCAGTTTGCGTTCGGCCAGCGCCACTGAATTCTAGTCCTCATTATGGTCTAAGGCAAAACATGAGGTGAGAGCGACTGCCCTTGACATCAAGACAACATCTGACAAGCGTAGCACCAAGGGGCCTGAGTAAAATTGAGATCACACAGAATCAGGAGGAAACTTCTCCACTGGTTGGAATCATACCTAGCACAAAGAAGGTGGTTGGCGTTGTTGGAGGCCAGTCATCTCAGCCCCAGGACACAGCTATTGGAGTTCCTCAGGGTAGTGTCCTAGGCCACAACCATCTTCAGCTGCTTCATTAGTGACCTTCCCTCCATTCTATGGTCAGAAGCTGGGATGTTCGCTAATTGTACAGCGTTCAGTTCCATTCGCAGCTACTCCGATACTGAAGCAGTTCATATCGCATGCAGCAAGACCTGGACAGCATTCAGCCTTGGGCTGATAAGTGGCAAGTAACATTCCGCCACACAAGTGTCAGGCAATGACTTTCTCCAACAAGAGAAAATCTACCATCTCCCCTGAACAGCATTACCATTGCTGAATCCCCTACCTTCAACATGCTGGGGGTTACAATTGACCAGAAACTTAACTGAAGCAGCCCCATAAATGCTGTGGCTATAAGAGCAGGTCAGAAGTTGGAATTCTGTGGCACGTGACTTATCTTCTGACTCTCAAAAGCCTGTCCACCATCTACAAGTCAGGAGTGTGATGGAATACTCTCCACTTGCCTGGATGAGTGCAGCTCCAACAACACTCAAGAAGCTTGACGCAATCCAGGACAAAGCAGCCCACTAGATCAGTACCCCATCCACTACCTTAAACATTCACTCCCTTCACAGAGTGCTGCTGTGTGTACCATCTACAAGATGAAATGGAGCAACTCACCAAGGTTTCTTTGACAGAATCTTCCAAACCCTCAACTGCTACTACCTAGGACAGAGGTAGTAGACGCATTTGAACACCACCACTGAATAATTCACCTCCAAGTCACACACCGTCCTGACTTCGAAATATATTGTCGTTCCTTCATCACTGAGTCAAAATCTTGGAACTCCCTAACAGCACTGTTGGTGTGCCTAGATCACATGGGCTGCTGTGGTTCATGAAGGTGGTTCACGAAGGTGGTTCACCATCTCCTTCTAGGCCAATTAGAATAGGCAGTAAATGCTGGCCTTCCAACAACACTTACATTCTGTGAATGAAGTAAAAAAAAACATAAGTATTTCATTGACTCTGAAGAGCTTTGGGATGTTCTGAGGTTGTAAAAGGTGCTATATAAATACATGTCTTTTCTTTCTCTAAAATGATAGTCTTGCAAATTGGATTACATGAGCGCTCGATGAGGTAGATCTTGGGCTGAATTTTACGCCTGCCCAGCGGGTCGGATGGTGGCATGTGGGCTGCGTAAAATTGAGCGGGAGGCTTTGGGAGGCCTTCCCGTCCCGCTCCCAACTCCAGCCAACTTTACGGCAGTTGGGTGGTGAGGGGGTGGGAAAATGGCCCTCCCACCCAAGGCCAATCAAGGTCCTTAAGTGGCCACTTAACGGCCACCTAAGGGTCCTCGCCCACCTTCTTGGGTATTTTATCCATGGCGTGCTGGGGACATGAAAGGCCACCCAGCGATAGCTGCCGGCCTTTCCACGCACCAGGGGGTTGCCATGGCAGTCGGGCACAGGGTGCCCAATTGAGGGCCGTCCTGCTTCCCAGCCCACCCCCGGGACCCAAGACGCCCCCACCCCCCCCCTGCCCTCCAAACAACCACCCTAGTCTCACCAGGGCACGACCGATCCCCGCTGGTGAGGCATGCCCAACTTACCTTCACCCCTGGCTCCATGTTGTCGGCTGGGCTGCAGTCCCAAAGGTGGCCACCGCTGCTGGGACTAAGAGCTGCTGGCCCGGTGATTGGCCAGCAGCTCACTGAGGCGGGACTTCCTCCCTCAAGCAGGTGGAAGTCCCGCCTCAGGGCAATTCAAGCCCGGGGACCCGTAAAATGCAGGACGGATCCCCGGGCTAGGCGGAAGCGGGTTTGCCACCGACTTTTATGTCAGTGGCGAATTCCTGTCTGCCTAAGGTAAAATCCAGCCCCTTGACTTTGTGCAATAGTGGAAAACAGGTCCTAACGATTCAGTAACACATTCAACATGTCTCCTGATTTTTATTCCCATTGACTTCAGAAATGAATCTGAGTGATAGGATCCCGATTAGCATGTAATAATGAAGTCTGCACCGGAGTTAAAATCCCCACTGGGTGTTATCAGAGTGAGAAAAAGAGCCACTCAATTTTTACTCCTATTCCACCAGGTTTCCACCAGGCAGAGGGAGTTAAAATCCTCTTGTCTCAATAAACCTCTCTTTAGTTATTTTTAAACTGGTATATTTTTTGAAGCCATTGGTCAGCTTTTTTTTGAGTTGGCAAATATAAATACCCCGTACAGTTTTTCCGGTACATTTGCTGTAACATTTCTGGAGTCATCATGGCCTTTTGCATATGTAGCCACTTCAGTGTCGTGTTGATGTAACTTCTGGAAATATTGGGGTAAGCAGAACATCTCGCAATATGTTGCAAAGTGATGACTTATATAACATTTCAGTTAAAATCCTCTTCCCTTTTAACAGCTAATATGCTGCATATGCAACACTTCATTTTTTAACCTATAGTTAAGGAAGTTGTTGAAAATAAGTTTCATTTTATCAAAAATAATTTCAGTTTAAGGACATTCATATTTGTTTTGGATTGAAACGCATGAAAGTCAAAATATCAGACTTTGAAGTTATAGGTACGACTGTACTGGCTCATTCAACATAATGGACAGGTGCACATTTTTTTTTATTATTCATTCATGGGATGTGTGCGACGCTGGCCAGGCCAGCATTTATTGCCCATCCCTAATTGCCGTTGAGAAGGTGGTGGTGAGCTGCCTTCTTGAACCGCTGCAGTCCGTTTGGGGTAGGTACACCCACAGTGCTGTTAGGAAGGGAGTTCCAGGATTTTGACCCAGCGACAGTGAAGGAACGGTGATATAGTTCCAAGTCAGGATGGTGTGTGACTTGGAGGGGAACTTGCAGGTGGTGGTGTTCCCATGTATTTGCTGCCCTTGTCCTTCTAATTGGTAGAGGTTGCGGGTTTGGAAGGTGCTGTCTGAGGAGCCTTGGTGCATTGCTGCAGTGTATTTTGTAGATGGTACACACTGCTGCCACTGTGCGTCGGTGGTGGAGGGAGTGAATGTTTGTAGATGGGGTGCCAATCAAGCGGGCTGCTTTGTCCTGGATGGTGTCGAGCTTCTTGAGTGTTGTTGGAGCTGCACCCATCCAGGCAAGTGGAGAGTATTCCATCACACTCCTGACTTGTGCCTTGTAGATGGTGGAGAGGCTTTGGGGAGTCAGGAGGTGAGTTACTCGCCTCAGGATTCCTAGCCTCTGACCTGCTCTTGTAGCCACGGTATTTATATGGCTACTCCAGTTCAGTTTCTGGTCAATGGTAGCCCCTAGGATGTTGATAGTGGGGGATTCAGTGATGGTAATGCTGTTGAATGTCAAGGGGAGATGGTTAGATTCTCTCTTGTTGGAGATGGTCATTGCCTGGCACTTTTGTGGCGCGAATGTTACTTGCCACTTATCAGCCCAAGCCTGGATATTGTCCAGGTCTTGTTGCATGTGGGCACAGACTGATTCATTATCTGAGGAGTCACGAGTGGTGCTGAACATTGTGCAATCATCAGCAAACATCCACAAGACCGCTAAGATAATTGGGCGCAGGGGTAAAATTCAACTCTGGCAGGAGCATAAGACATGATAGTAAATCTGCTGCACGTTATACATCCCATGCAATTTTCATTTCTATTGAAGTCAATGGACGGGGTGTATAATGGGCAGGGTGTTTAATTAGCTCAGTGTGTAATGGGCAGGGTGTGTAATGGGGGGATGTATAATGGGCGTCCAATCCACTACTGCCTATTTTGCCCCCCTGTAAAAGTTTATGGCTAATCCTTAGAGCACCCAAGAGACTGGGAGGCTCTAGACACATGGGCATGTGGATGCTTTCCTTCCCCATATCCCAACTTCCTTTGTAAGAAACCCTAACTGAAAAATTGGGCTATTGAATCACTGCACATAGCAAAAGCTGCAACACAACACATTGTGCATGGACAAAATGGGCAGAAAATAGCAGTAACAGTGCACAGTGGAACATTTTTTGGGACAAGCAGTAGCTGGGTTGGTCAGAACACAGCAGGTGAGGGAGTTGTTTGTAAAAGGCTTTACCCAGCCCACAAGATTCATAGGCTACAAGTAACTTCCTGGGCATCTCAGAGGGGCAACGTGTCAAGGAAGCTGCACTTCAGGCAGGTTGGTACTGATCTCAGCCTCCTGATTTTGCCAGTGACTGTGATAGTCATCACTGCTGTGAAATGTTTTGCCTCTGCCTCTTTCCTGGCTGCTACAGGAGACATCACCTGCATCTCTCAGTCTGCAGGACACAGCTGTATAGGTCACTTTACCAGAGCCAATCAGTATATTACTTTCCCAATGGATGGCAACGGCCAGAATGAGAGAGTTCAAGGATTTACAGCAGTGAGTGGATTCCCTCATTTCCAAGGTATCATTGACTGCACATATGAAAACTATCGACAGCAGAGGATGTGCCAGGAACTTTCCCCAACAGTTAGTGTAATAATTCCATCAATGAACAACTAGTGTGTGATCACTATGTAAGGATAAGGAAAGTTGGTGTTGTTTCATTGGCAGCTGCCATGATATTTTGATTCTGAGACACTCATTCATCCCCTGACTATTCCACCTCTCCAGGAATGCCAGAGGGTGGCTGCTAGGGTACAGGGTATACCCTCTCCACACCTGGCTGATGACATTCCTCCATGCCTGAGCAGCACAGGTATAACAATAGTCATTGAGTACATCAGTGGCACCTTGAAACTAAGGTTCTGACACGTGGATTGGTCGAGGGATTTCCTGCAATATTCCCCAGACAAAATGGTTCATATCATAGTCATGTGCTACCTTCTGCACAACATGGCTATGCAACTAGGATTGGAGTTGGAGGCACAACAATGGTAAAAATCAATCAACAAAGATAAATTGGGTGACAGTGAGAGGGAAAAGAGGGGCAGCATAATGCCTGGCAGCCAGAAAGGCCAGGGAGTAGTTGACTTTTCAGCGCTTTGATTGACTTACTCAATCCACTTAGCTGAATAGCGACAAAAATCCCTTCTGCGTCAACAACCTTGTTACCTCCCACAAGCACTTGCTTCATTGTACATAAATGAGCAGTAAAATAATTCAACCAACCTCTATATCAGTGATATTCTGACACTGCATTCTATCTATCTACTTGCAATGAATAGTGACCACACACCAAATTCCCAAATGTGAACAATGCGAAGAATTTATTTACAAACAAAAGATTGAACTAAAAACTTTTGATACATAGTGCTCAACCAATTGTGCTTTTCTCAACAGAAAATCTACCACCTCTACTAACTCTATGACGTGCTTCCCAAGTGACTTGAGCAGTGCTGGTGGAAGACGGTGTATGTTATGTGGGCACTCTTGAGATGAAAGTAGTCAGAGATTCCTGGTTGCTGAAGCCAAACAGGGCCTGGCTGCAGACCCGTGTACTTAAGCTTCTGAAAGGGCAGTCTGGCCCAGCTGGCATGGTGTAGGATATTGACTCAGGGAATGGCGAGAGAGCAAATGTGCTGACATCCTGTGAGAGGGCAACATGTGCTGCTCCTACTTCCATGGGGCTTGGTCTTATCATTTCCTCCTATTTGCAAGAGGGCAGATTGCAGAAGGTGAGTGACTGCTTGAAAATCCCTACCCATTTGCCTCACCAATCTCTCGAAGGGGGGCCATCTTTCTATCCAAGAGGGAACACAGGTTTGAGCCCAGAGTCTGCATGGCAGTCATTCAAGCTTCCACCAAAGCTGCAACGTGTACAAACTTGGACACCTGTTGTTAGGACCTGTCTGCAGCATCCAGGAGGTGGCTATACTCTCCAAGGTCGACTGCAGAGTACTGAAGCCATATGAGATGACAATTGTCACATTGAAAGAGGATTCCTCCATACATCCGGCCATAATGGTGAAACTTCTTAATAGGACTTCTAATGCCTCATAGAACTGTTTTGTGTGTGTTAATTCATTTCTTGTTGTCTTTACTGGGCCCCTGAAGTCTTCATCTTTGCTCTTATCAGTAGAATTGGGAATGAACCTCACTCTCCAGCGAGGCATTTCCAGGGCAGTGGCTGCCACCATTACCTGCTCCAGTCCACTAGTGCTGGGTGTTTCACCACGTTCAGACTCCTCCACCTCAGTCTGTAACCCATTCGTGGTGCCAGTTTCTAAGCTGGTGCTTGGGAGTGATGCAGTACAAGATAGTGCCTCCTCAGAAGGATTCTTCTCCTCAGGTGTCTTTTTTGGGAAATTCTGGCTGCTGAGAAGGACCCAGAGGAAAGAGAAAAGGGAGAAGAGTTGTAATGGCATCTGAAGGCTGCAGAGTTGCAGAAGACATGCAACACATTGTAATTTGATGACATCAAGCTAGCTGTGCATTTGTGCCTTTTTGTAGCACTTAATGAAGAGTTATAAGTAATTGTCAGAGACGCTGTTCATTAAAGCCTCTAGTTTCGAAATGACCAATACACATATCTCTTGCAGGCCCACAAATTTCCATGACTTGCTGTTCCAACTCGCTGAGAATCATGTTGGTCCTCTGCCAATCTTGCTCTTCTCATGATTATTGTATGCCATTTTGTACTGCAGATAGAGAGGGCAAACACTAGTGAGTGGCTGCTGTAAAGGAGAGTGCACATTTATCGGGCTTCTGCTTGTAGTGTGCATGCTTAGCGGAAGAAGAAGTATGATGCAAGCAGGACAAGGAGTTGTTGAATGGAAGTATGTGGGAAGTGAGGAAGGAATCCTGAGAGAAGTTAGTGATTGTGCAAAAGCTACTAAGTTGCCAGTGACTCATGTGAAGGGAGCAAGGAAGAGGTGAATGTGTGTTTGAAATTTAAATTGAGAGGTAGCCTAGTATGGTCTTGTGCTGGCTGGTGTAGGAAGTGCTGGCAAGAAGGAAATTGTTGAGAATGATGGGGGAGGGGGAGTGAAAGACCACTGCTTTGTGTTCTAGCGATAGATAAATGAAGAGCAGTACTCACCCTTGCTACTTTGGTGATATTGAAGTGCTTCCTGCCCTGTATCCAGGTCCTGAGAAGATACTCCTGGAGCTGATGACCTTTTGAAAAAGCTCTCCATGCATGGCAACCAACTACCCCCACCCATACCTCACCAGTGCTCAGGAACAGGAGTTCTCACCTCACCCTCACTACTTCCACAAGCACCTCCCAGGGAGGCTTCCAAGAACCTTGGGTTTTCCTGTGATACGCTTTAGTGCTGATAAACGAAAGAAGCCACAAGAGAATGAAACCTCACTTTAAGAGGTACTGTCCCGGTTCAAGTAGGCCTCTGGCCACCCCTCTGAAGTTGTTCCTTAGAAGGGGCATGTTGTTGGGTCAGTTAATTTGGTGGGAAATTGCCAGTGAGTTTTTAATGAGGCCGGGGGGTTAAAATACTGGGGGTGGGCATCTCTTTGGATGCAGTAAGTGAATTTTAAACTTAAATCAAATCTCACCAGCCCAAAACTGACCACGAATTAAAATCCGGGCCATTTAATCCAAATGCTGCAATATAGTTGCTAACTATATGTAAACATATGCAAAAGCATCCCTCGTCTGTCTTGAAAATAGCTTGTAACCCTTCAAATTCAGAGGAACTCACTTTCTCAACTAAAACATGGTTCGATATTCTTGATGTTATGCTGAGTAATATTCAAACTGTGATGGTTTTCTGTCTTTTTATGAATGAGCTGGTTTTACCTTTGCATTTTTAAATTGAAAGATATGGCTCTAGCAATAATCAGCAGAATGCATTTAGCTTGGATATTTTTTATTGTGGATTGTTGTTACTTGTGGTTATCACTTCCTCTGCTGTGAGAAGTTTTTTTTAAACACCACTTCCTCATTGAGGGAAGTGGCCATTCAGTGTTTATCAGGAAAGATATTAATTAGCTTCACTACTTTTTTTTCATATTAAAACTGCTGTAATTCATATGATTGTTGAAAATTTGCTGCTCTTGTTGTGCCCTACCCTGGAATACTGTTGAAATGACTGAAATTGCTAAATGCCTCTGTTACTTTGACAAGTAAAAATTGTAGTCCCAAATAGACAGCAGGAAATCCTAAAAATGGTTACCCTTTGTAATGATATTGGATTAAATACTGGAAAGGTTGTTCGAAGATTAAATTTAAGTAAGAAAAAATGATGTGTTACATGATGGGAAGAACTGTCATCATAACACATCCTCTTAAGATAGGAATACATTACACAACTTCCTGCTTTAAAAACTTTTTTAAAAATAAACTATTTACAGATAACTGTACAACATCAAACACCAACAAATCTTTGAGAATATACACACTTGGCAAAATAACAACGGACTCTTTTTCTTCACACATCATCTATAAATCAAGTCTAACAACTAGTTTACAAAGTCTTCCTGATCTTCTCACAGGTTTTGGTGTAGAGTCAGGTTTTGGACTGTCTGTTCAGGATTTACAGAAGATCTTGTTTCTTTTTCTGAAACTGGTACTTCAGACACCGGAGTCTGAGCTGGTTCACACTCTGGCAAAAGCACACCATCAAGTAAGTCACGCTCTAGTTTTGGTTCATCCATGGTCACATGATAACACATGTTGGATCCCATCAGTTACAAAGAGAGACGAAGTCCGACTGTAACTTTTAGAAACTTTATTGCCGTACATAATTGTTACATTGCAAGGATACAAAAAGCAAAACAAAAGAACGTGCTCACTACAGCAAGCCTTTCTTATAGTTATTCAAACAAAACTAGTAAAGCCCCCCTTTGTTTCTGATTGGGTTGCAGACTTCTGTTGCCAGTGCATGATTGGTTCATTCGTCCCAGCAATTTATTTCTGCGTTTTATTTCAGTAGTTTCACATTCCCCCCTCCTTAAACCGTTAGGCTGATTATTAAACAATAGGCTACTATTAAACTATCTGCAGCTGTCCTGTTAGCTTCTGCTTGTTATTTTTTATAAATTGTCTCCATAGCTCCACAGTTTTTTTTTATATCCAAAATATACTTTATTCATAAAAATCTGTAAAAGTTACATTGCCAAACAGTTTCCAAACAGCACCAAAAAATACAAACATTGCAAGGGAGATCAGTTTCCTTCAATACTGTCATGAGTTTCTTCCCAACCCTTCTGTTTCACAATTGTCATGTCAATTACAGTTTTACATTTACAGCAATTGAGAATATTAACGATACAGTTCGAGGGCTGGATCCATGGGAAACCCCCTCAGTCCAGCTTGGTGGGGGAACCTTACACTGTGGTCTTTCCCCATTGAGCCTTTGCTGCGGCTGCCCCAAGCTTTAGTGCGTCCCTCAGCACGTAGTCCTGGACCTTGGAATGTGCCAGTCTGCAACATTCGGTGGTGGACAACTCTTTGCGCTGGAAGACCAGCAAGTTTCGGGCAGACCAAAGGGCGTCTTTCACCGAATTGATAGTCCTCCAGCAGCAGTTGATGTTTGTCTCGGTGTGCGTCCCTGGGAACAGCCCGTAGAGCACAGACTCCTGTGTTACAGAGCTGCTTGGGATGAACCTTGACAAGAACCACTGCATCTCTTTCCACACCTGCTTTGCAAAGGCACATTCCAGGAGGAGGTGGGCGACCGTCTCTTCCCCACCACAGCCAACGCGGGGGCACTGTGCGGAGGGGGCGAGACTTCGGGTGTGCATGAAGGATCTGACTGGGAGGGCCCTTCTCACCACCAGCCAAGCTACGTCTTGGTGCTTGTTTGAAAGTTCTGGTGATGAGGCATTCCGCCAAATGACTTTGACGGTCTGCTCGGGGAACCATCCGACATGATCCACCGTTTCCTTTTCCCGTAGGGCCTTGAGGACATTCCGTGCAGACCACTGCCTGATGGACTGGTGGTCAAAGGTGTTTTCCCGCAGAAACTGCTCCACGAAGGATAGGTGGTACGGCACCGCCCAACTGCATGGAGCGTTCCGCAGCAATGTGACCAGGCCCATCCTTCGCAACACCGGGGACAGATAGAACCTCAGCATGTAGTGACACTTGGAGTTTGCGTACTGGGGATCTACACACAGCTTGATGCAGCCGCACACGAAGGTGGTCATCAGGATGAGGGCCACGTTGGGTACATTTTTCCCGCCCTTGTCCAGAGATTTGAACATCGTGTCCCTCCGGACCCGGTCCATTTTAGATCCCCAGACGAAGCGGAAAATGGCTCGGGTGACTGCCACGGCGCAGGAGTGGGGTATGGGCCAGACCTGCGCCACGTAGAGCAACAACGTGAGCGCCTCGCACCTGATGACCAGGTTCTTGCCCACAATGGAGAGAGATCGCTGCCCCCACATGCCAAACTTTTGTCGTACCTTGGCTACTCGCTCCTCCCATGTTTTGGTGCACGCCCCGGCCCTTCCGAACCATATCCCCAGCACCTTCAGGTAGTCTGACCTGACGGTGAAGGGGACAAAGGATCGGTCAGCCCAGTTGCCAAAGAACATGGCCTCGCTCTTGCCGTGGTTAACTTTGGCTCCCGAGGCCATCGAACTGGTCGCAGATGCTCATCAGTCTGCGCACGGACAGCGGATCCGAGCAGAAAACGGCGACGTCATCCATGTACAGGGAGGTTTTGACCTGAGTGCCTCCGCTGCCTGGGATTGTCACCCCTCTTATGCTCGTATCCTTCCTAATAGACTCAGCAAAGGGTTCAATACAGCAAACAAACAAGACCGGGGACAGAGGGCAGCCCTGTCTGACTCCAGATTTGATCGGGAAACTTTCAGATTCCCACCCGTTGATTGAGACTGCGCTACTGATGTTTGTGTAGAGCAGTTGGATCCAATTGCAGATTCCCTCCCCAAACCCCATTTTGGAAAGCACGTCCATCATGTAGGTGTGCGATATCCTGTCAAAAGCCTTCTCCTGGTCCAGGCTGATGAGGCAGGTGTCCACCCTCCTGTCCCGTATGTAGGCGATCGTATCCCTGAGTAGCGCGAGACTATCAGAGATCTTCCTGCCGGGTACAGTACAGGTCTGATCGGGGTGAATCACCAACTCCAGAGCAGACTTGACTCGACTGGCTATGACTTTGGACAGAATCTTGTAATCAACATTAAGCAGTGAGATGGGCCGCCAATTTCTGATTTCTGCCCTCTCCCTCTTCTGCTTGTAAATGAGGGTGATGATGCCTTTTCTCATGGATTCTGACATGCTGCCGGCCAGGAGCATACTCTCGTATACTTCCAGCAAGTCCGGGCCGACCCAGTCCCACAGGGCCGAGTACAACTCGACCGGTAAGCCGTCGCTCCCGGGAGTTTTACTCATCTCGAAAGACTCGACGGCCTTTGTCAGCTCGTCCAGAGTTAGCGGCTTGTCCAGTCTCTCCCTCCTGCTGTCATCTAAGACCTCTGTGATAGATGACAGGAAGGACTGGGAGGCTCTGCTGTCTGTGGGCTTCGCATCATACAGCCCAGCATAAAAGGATTTGCTGATCCTTAGTATGTCGGACTGCGAAGACGTTACCGAGCCATCTTCTTCCTTCAGGCTGCTGATAACAGAGCTCTCTCTGTGTACCTTTTGGAAGAAGTAACGCGAGCACGTCTCATCCTGCTCGATGGAGCGGACTCTGGACCGGAAGATGATCTTGGAGGCCTCCTTGGCAAAGAGCGAGGCCTGCTGGCTCTTCACCTCTTGGAGGTCCTCCTTGACCTCGACCCCCATTGACTGCAACCGGAGTAGATTTTGCATAATTTTCTGGAGTCGGGACACTTCCCTCTGTCTCTCTCTCGCCTTCTGAACACCTTTGTGGATGAAGAACCTCTTGATGTTCTCCTTAATCGCTTCCCACCAGTGAACTGGAGACTCAAAGAGGGGTTTCACAGTCCTCCAACCATTGTAATCCCTTTTGAGTTCCTCAACGTTCTCTGGGGTCAGCAGTGTCGCATTGAGCTTCCACGTCCCTCTGCCAACCCGCTGGTCGTCCTGTAAGTGACAGTCGGCCAGTAAGAGGCAGTGGTCGGAGAAGAACACCGGCTTGACGTCGGTGGATCCGACCGTGACAGCACGGGACACAAACAGGAAGTCAATCCTGGAACGGGCAGACCCGTCCGATCTTGACCATGTGTATCTGCGCTGCGCTCCGTCTGCAGGTTTGCTGAAGACGTCGTGCAGTTTGGCATCTTTAACAGTTTCTATTAGGAATCTGGACGTAGCGTCCAGTTTGCTGTCGTCACTGCCGGATCGTCCAGCCGCATCCATAGCTCCACAGTTAGTTTGTTAGTTGATTAGCTTACTTTTGATCTGTCCCCACAGTAAGTCACGCTCAAGTTTTGGATCATCCATGGTCACATGATAACACTTTACACCTATTGTGGAACAATTTCAGATCCTCATCTGTATGCTGGGAAAACTCTGCCCAACCATTCAAAATCTGTTTGTAGACTCTTTAAAACTAGATCTTACTGAGTTTCAGCTTCAGTTTCAGTTGCAGTGATTGGAAAGTCCTCATCCATAATTCCTATTGTGAAGATTGCACCTTCACAGCCTACTTTTGAGTCTTCATGTGGCAAACACAGCAGTACATCAGCTATAGCATTTTCCTTTGAACTACAATATTCAATGTTATAGTTGTATTGTGGGTATTTCCTGCATTACAACAGTGACTGCATTGCCTGTAAAGTGCTTTGAGATGTCCGATGGTTATGAAAGGCGCAATATAAATGCAGGTCTTTTTTTCTTAGAAGTACAGCCCACCGCTCCATCTTTGATGCTGCCATTCTTGGTATTGCAGATGTTGGACCCAGGGATTTATAATCTGTAACTAGCGTAAAGTTTCTACTCAACAAAAACTGGTGAAACTTTTTAATTCCAAAGATGATTCCAAGTGTTTCGTTTTCTATCTGTGCGTAGTTACGTTCACTCTTGGTTAGGGTATGCAACGCAATTAGAATGGGCTTCTGCTAACGATCATTCATGACATGACTGATCACTACTCCAATTCTATCGTTCGAAGCATCACATGCTAGCTTTAGTCACAATTTGTGTCGTAATGAATAAGTAGTGCAGCATTAGTCAAGCTTCTCTTGCATCCATCATAAGCATCTTGTTTTGCTTTAGACCATTCCCATTTCACATCTTTATTCAACAACTCATGTAGTGGAGCGAACACCATTGCGAGCTCAGGCAGAAATCGCGAGTGGTATTGGACCATGCCTAGAAAAAAAATCTAAGCTCAGACACATCTTTTGGTTTTGGGGCAGTAACTCTAGCTCTAGCCTTTTATCTTTTCTTTCACTGGCATTTTCATTGATTTTCAAGCCAAAGTACACTACCTCAAATTGCACGAAAGCACAATTGCTCATTTTCAACTTCACATTGTGATCATTGAGCCTTTTTAATATTTCATCCAACACTTGAAGATTCTCTTCCTCTGTTGCAGTCGGGATCAACGCATCATCCTGATTACACAAGCAATGTGGCACTCCTTGCAAAATCTTATCCATTGTAACTTGGAAAATTTTTGAAGACTTCACACTGTAGGGCAGCTTCGTGTAGGAGTACAATTTCATGGGCTGGACTTCACCAACCCATCCCCCCATGTCGGGGGTTGTGGCGGGGGACCCAGAAAATACCTCCAGAAGAGGCCCGCTACCTCCAGGAAGTCCCCACCCATGTGGCAGCCTCCCCCTCCCCCGCTGCTCGGCGACGGGAACCTAATTCAATTATTTTACTTTTATATAAAGGAATAAATACTTACCTTATCGCAACGGCCATCCCGCTGCGATATTCTAGCCGGTTGCCGGAACACGCGCGCCTTCAGATCTCCGTTCAGAGATCCAAGGCGGAACACTGGTTGGGAGAGGGGAGCAGCTAACTTTCGGGGTGGGGGAGGGAATGGAAAAACTAAAGCGATTGGTGGAAGGGATAGTGGGAAGTGGTTGAAGATTAAAGGTTTTAAACTTTTGGGGGGGGTGGGGGGGGGAAGATCAGGATCGCGAGATTAGTTTTTTTTGGGGGGAGAGGGCAATTAATTGATTAGTCATTGTTGGGGGGGGGGGGAGAGAGGGGATTGAAACTGAATAAATTTTTAACTTTAATTTTCTCTCCCCTATAAATTTAAATGATTTGGAAAGGCCTGGAGCCCTTTAAAAATGGCGTCGACACCTGCGCGGTGGCACTGGACGCCATTGCCAGGAACGGAGCGCTCGCCCCCTGTACGTCATCGGGGATGGGCCGACAGCCCCAGCTAGGTAAATGAGCAGCGAGCTGGAAAAATTCAGCCATGTGTGTGTTTATTGTGAGATACTGCTGACCCTCTCGATCCACATTGACCTGTGAAAAGCTTGGATCCTGCTAACTCTGCATACAAATCTTGAGAGATCGGTAGTAGAAACTGCTCATTGTCCACTGCCTGATTGATTGATTGTGACTTTGTCGTCCCCGCATAATCTTTTATGGTTTTGTCAGACTTGGGCACAATGACAATTGGGGTTGCCTGTCACTGTGGTTAGTTTTCACTAGAACACTATTCCTCTCTAGATTCTTTAGTTCCTCTTCAGCTTGGGTTTTGAGAGCATAAGGAACCAGTGTGGTTTTGCATCAGGCCTAACTCGGATCACAGAATTGTTAACAGCACAGAAGGAGGCCATTTGGCCCATCATGTCTGCACCAGCTCTCCAAATGAGCAATTCACCTAGTGCTACTCCCCCGCCTTCTCCTTGTAACCCTGCACATTCTTCCTTTTCATATAATGGTCTAATTCCCTTTTGGATGCTTCCATTGAACCTGCGTCCACCACACACTCAGGTTGTGCATTCCAGACCTTAACCACTCACTGCATGAAAAAGCTTTTCCTCGTCATTTTTGCTGCTTTTACCAGTTGCTTTAAATCTGTGCCCTCTTGTTCTCATCCTGTCATGAGTGGGAACAGTTTCTCACTATCTGCTCTGTCCAGATCCCTCATGATTTTGAATACCTCTATCAAATCTCCTCTCAGCCTTTTCTTTTTCAAGGAAAACGGACCTAATTTCTTCAATCTATCTTCATAACTGAAGTTCCTAATCCCCGGAACCATTCTCATGATTTTTTTCTGCACCCTCTCTAACGCCTTCACATCCTTCTTAAAGTGTGGCATCCAGAACTGGACGCAGTACTCCAGCTGAGGCTGAACTAATGTCTTATACAAGTTCAACATAACCTCCTTGCTCTTGTACTCTACGCCCCTATTAATAAAGCCCAGGATACTGTATGCTTTATTAACTGCTCTCTCAACCTGTCCTACTTTCAGTGACTTATGCACATATACACCTAGGTCCTTCTGCTCTTGCACCCCCTTTAGAAATGTATCCTTTATTTTATGTTGTGTCTCAATGTTCTTCCTACCAAAATGTATCACTTCGCATTTCTCCACTTTGAACTTCATCTGCCACCTGTCTGACCATTCCACCAGCTTGTCTATGTCCTTTTGAAGTTCTACTCTATCCTCCTCGCAGTTCACAATGCTTCCAAGTTTCGTATCATCCGCAAACTTTGAAATTGTGCCCTGTAAACCAAGGTCTAGGTCATTAATACATATCAGGAAAAGCAAGGGTCCCAACACTGATCCCTGGGAAACTCCACTACAAACCTTCCTCCGGCCTGAAAAACATCCATTAACCACTACTCTCACTCCTGTCACTCAGCCAATTCCGTATCCATGTTGCTACTATCCCATTGATTCCATGAGCTATAACTTTGCTCACAAGTCTGTTGTGTGGCACTATATCAAACACCATTTGGAAGTCCACGTACACCACATCAACTGCATTGCCCTCATCAACCCTCTCTGTTACCTCCTCAAAAAAACTCCAGCAAGTTAGGGAAACTTCCCTTATGAAATCCATGCTGGGTTTCTTTTAATTAGTCCGCATTTGTCCATGTGACAATTAATTTTGTCCCGAGTTATTTTTTCTAGGAGTTTCCCCACCGCCGAAGTTTTAACTGATTGGCCTGTAGTTGCTGGGCTTATCTTTACACCTTTTTTTGAACAAGGGTGTAAAGTTTGCAATTATCCAGTCCTCTGGCACCACCCACGAGTCTAAGGAAGACTGAAAAATTATGGCCAGTGCCTCCGCAATTTCCACTGTCACTTGCCTCAGTATCATTGGATGCATCTCATCTGGTCCTAGTGCCTTGTCCACTTTAAGTACAGACAGCCTATTCAATACCTCCTCCTTTACCAATTTTAAACCCCTCTAGTGTCTGACTTACCTCCTCTTTCACCATTACCTTGGTTGCATCTTCTTCCTTGGTAAAGACCAATGCAAAGTATTCATTTAATACTGCAGCTATGCCCTCTGCCTCCATGTGCAAATACCCTTTTTGGTCCCTAATCGGTCCAACTCCTCCTTTTACCAGCCTTGTACTATTTATATGTCTATTAAAAAAAAAACTTTGGAATTCCCTTTTATGTTAGCTGCCAGTCTCGTTCATCCTCTCTCTTTGCTTCTCTTATTTGCTTTTTCACTTCTCCTTAGAACCTTCTATATTCAGCCTGGTTCTCAATAGTATTCTCTACCTGGCATCTGTCATAAGCATACTTTTTCTTCTTTATATTAATCTCTATCTCTCTTGTCATCCAGGAGCTCTGGATTTGTTTACCCTACCTTTCCGCTTCGAGGGAACATACCCTGACTGTGCCCAAACTATCTCCCCTTTAAAGGTAGCCCATTGTTCGGCTGCCATTTTTCTTGCCAACCTTGATTCCAATTTATTCGTCCCAGATCTGTTCTTTGCCCATTGAAGTTGGTTTTCCCCCAGTTAATTATTCTTCTTCTGGATTCTTCTTTGTCCTTTTCCATAGTCAGTGTAAACCTTATGATACAATGATCCTTATCCCCTAAATGTTCTCCTACTGATACTTGATCCACTTGGCCCACCTCATTCCCAAAAACCAGGTCCAGCAGTGCCTCCTTTTCTCATTGGATTAGAAACGAGATTTTTCTACTGCTGTAGAAAATTTTCCTGAACACAGTCGAGGAACTCTTGCCCCTCACTGCCCTTTACACAACTACTATTCCAGTCTATGTCTGGATAATTAAAATCCCCCATTGTAACTATCCTATAATTTTTGCACCCCTCTGTAATTTCCTTGCAAATTTGTTCCTCTATATCCTTTCTATTAGTTGGTAACCTATAGACAACACCGAACAATGTAACTGCACCTTTTTTTTGTTCTTTAGCTCTAGCCAAATAGATTCTGTCCTCCACCCCTCGGGGACATCCTTTTTCTCCAGCACTGCAATGATCTCCTTAATCAATACTGCCACCCCTCCCACTTTTTTCCCTTTTCTTTCCTGAACACCTTGTATCCAGGAATATTTAATACCCAATCTTGTCCTTCTTTGAGCCAGGCCTCTGTTATAGCCACAACATCATACTTGTCATCATATATGTCAATTTGCACTTTTAACTCACCAATCTTATTAACAACACTCCGTGCATTCACGTACATGCACAATAACTCTGATTTAGACTTTATTAATTTCTCCTTTACTCTTACACCACCTAATAACTTACTGTTTTCTACTCTACTCTAGTGCTATTTATCTCCGCCAGTATTCTGTGCACCTTGAATTCCTCTCTGATATTTCCTCCTGGTTCTCACACCCCAGTCAAGTTAGTTCAAACCCTCCCCAATAGCACTAGCAAATCATCCCAGTACTGTAACTACTCAATAGCTGATCTAGCTTCTTGGTCATCTCAACTTGGAAAACATGTTTCCAGTCTAACTTCAGCTTATGCAGTCAGTCTTTGCCCATTAACATTGGTTTGTTTACATTTCTCACTACAACATGTAACTTGAGGGACTTGCCCTTATATTGGACAATGCACTCCATTTGTCCATGCATTTCTAACACCTCACCAGAGTAGAGTACGTCGCTGTATTTGCACTCGTACATGTCTCTACTCATAATTGAGCAATCTGTACCTCTATTGATGCACATGTTGATGCATTGTGGATTTATCAGCACCTTTCTACAAAAGTCTCTGTCATTTGAGTGATTGCTAGTGGCGTAAATGCTGTACAACCCTACCTCCTCTTTGCGTAAGCACTCTGGATTCTCTTCAAGATTGGGAACTCCAACCTGGTTATGCTGTTGCTTTCCATTACTACTAGAGAGAGCTCTCTTTCCTGCTTTGACCTTTGCTTGACAAGCAGTTTCAATTTGGCTTATCTTTTGGTAATTAAAGCATTTGGCATTTCTCTATTGACATGCCTATGCCGTGTGGTTCTGATTACAGCGATGACAAGTCATTAAACTTTTATCAGCAGCACTCTTCTGATCAGGTCTCCCCGCTTTAGCAGAAGCTTTCTGACAGTGGACGGAAGCAGTACTCGTCACTTGCGTATGATGAAATTCCCGAGCATTCTTTTGATTGCTTCTATCATGGAGTTGGTATCATACACGCGAGCTCAAACTTAAGACTTTGTGTGTTTAGTAACTTCGACTGGATTCCTTCATCCACCAATCCACACACACATCTGTCTTGTAAAGCAGGGTCGAAGAATATATCAAAGTTGCAATGTAATATAAATTCTTCAGTGCCACAATGTACTCACCAACTGTTCACTACTTCACTGGTTTCTGGTTCCAAATTTGTAGCTTTCTATCTCTAGTGGCTTAGGATTCAAATGTTCCTTGAACTTGGTGATAATTATTTTGAATGGCACTTCTTTTGCCTTGTTGGGAGGAAGAAGGTTTATAAGCGCAGCATATACTTCCAGGCCAATTTCCATTAGCAAAATTGTTTTCTTGTGCCCAAGAATTGTCTTATTCTGAGTCTGGGCCTCTTCACTTTAACCTTGAATTCTAATATATTATTAGCTCTGATGAACATGTACATTCTTGCAATGTGCGAACTGAATGGTCTCAAGATCTATCGTACATTACTAGCCTTCTGATATATCCTATGGGCACAATATTTTGTCCTGTTTTCAAATGCAACAGTGACTAGTAAATACTTAACTGTGGCTGTCTGTAAGAGTGTTACAGAAGCTAAGTTAGCCTAATCAAAACAAACTCGCTACAGCCAGTGTAGTTGGTAGTTGAAGCAGATAGACGCTAAGACCCTGCAGAATCCATTCAACTGAGTCCAGGCACACATTTTCAGAAACAACGCCAGAATTGTAGGTTGGGGCAGAGGCCCCGCCCACCAGTTTAAACACTGGGGGCGAGCCTCCCTCCACTGGGCCTGGAAGCCACACAGAGATTTTATGTGGCCCAGACCCTTCATTGGTCTTGGGAGGGACAACCGCCCCTCTGAAGCAGGAAGTCCCACCTCCAGGAGCTGTCAGACAATCAGCGGGCCAGCAGCTTCTCAGTCCCAGCAATGCCACTGGGAACGGTGGCCCCTGCTGGGACTGCACCCAACCTCAGAAGGATCATGGACGCTGGTGCTGAAAATGGTAAGTAGGGTTTCAAGCCTCACTGGAGATAATCAGCTGGACCTTAGCGAGGGTAGTGGGGGTCGATTAGGAGGGCAGTGTGAGATGCACCACTGGGTAGCAGGAGCTGCTGGGGGGTCCTCCATAGGGCACAGGGTGCCCGATCGGGAACGCCCTTCGCTTGGGGCCGCAAGGAGGCCGCCAGATATTACTGGGCGGCCTCCACAGCTGATGAAGTGCCCATCTGCTGCTGGTATACCAGCGGCGGCAGCAGGAGGCCATAAAGTTACAATCAATTAGCCACTTAAGGGCCTCAATTGGCCTTGGGCGGGTGGGCTGTTAGTCACCTCCCCTGCCACGTAAAATTGCAGCCTGGGTGGGAAGGCAACAGGAAAGGCATCCCTGCCTCCCACACAATTTTCTGCCCACCCCCGCCTCCAGCCCACTCCTGTGGGGGCCGTAAAATTCTGGCCAATGAGACTGAACACGACCGAGTCAAAAATCTTCACCATCCGAGGAGGTTGGTCACTGGGACATAGCCTAATTTGTTCATTACAGTCTTTACTGCCATTTGCTGCAAAATATTTTGCTCCTTAATCCCATTTTGTTGCCAAAATCTCTATATAGGAAGGAACTAGTAATGGGCGATAGACACCAAGATGTCCAGCTCACATGTTTAATAATGTTATCACGCAGTGGGAATGCTCATAACATTGGAATAGATTACATGGGGTAATAAAAGGAATCCTGTATCATAAACATTTGCAAATAAATTATTTTTGAAAATATGAAAATTGCATTTTACAGCTTGTTCTCTATTGTCATATGGTTTGCAAGTTAATGTGGGCTGTAGGCTTCTGATCATCTATGAATCTTTTGCCAGAATTCTAAAAGTTGACAAAGCTTCATATTTGCTTTTTGTTAACGGTTACTTTCTTGCTCATAACTGGAGTGTCCAGCCTCCAAGGATGCTCATCTTTTCTTCAAATTCACACATTCTCATTTCAGGCCTTGTGCTCCCGATACCTGTGACCTCTTGTAGCCCTGCAACCTTCTTTCCACTTGCGCATTTCTCCCACCTTTTGCCAATCAAGCTTTCAGCTGTCCAAGCCCTACACTCCTGGAATTTTCTCCTTAACCCTCTCTAACTCGCCACCTCCCTTTCTTTTTCTTCTAGACCCACATTGACGAAGCTTTTAGTCCTACTATCTCCTTTTTTGGCTCATTCCACTTCTGTGAAGGGCCTTGAGAATTCTTCTACACAAGTGATATATAAAGGCAAGATGTTGCTATATATTTGCAGAGACACTGGCTATCTCTGACCATATTCTCACCTACTTTACCATCCACATTCCCTTGCCTATTATGCTTACCCTTGTGTTTTTGAGGGCCCACACCCACTGCCACTGCCAGACCCCGGTCCCCCACACCCCCCAACCCTCTTTCTTCCTCACCAATTCACTCTCCAAATCTCCGGTGTCCACCAGTTGGTGAGTTGCCTTTTGTGAGATGTTCTGCTTGAAATTTCTAATTTGATTTCACCTCATTTTACAGTTCTCACTTAATTTTGTTTCATATTTAGTTTGTTCGGTTGGCCCAACCCCAAATATTTCAGCAGTGCTACTGCTGAGAAGCATTTGATTGTACTCCTGCAGGACTAGACTTGTCTGACCCTGCGTTCAGACTAGTCTATCTCAAACTAGGACCCCCTTTCCACTGGGGAGGAGAAAGACCTGAGCAACCTAACCCTGCTACTCAACAGCAAAAAGGAAATGCACCATGATATACTGGCGAAGATTTATCATATCACACAACTTCAAGTCTGGCCACTGCTAAATTCCCTTCAAGTAAATGTGTATGTGCAGTCTTTCATATTTGCAGTTCTTTCAAAGTCATGCGCCTGGAGTTTCCACAGGGATTCTGCTGTTCTCCCGCTGTAACTTCATTGGTGGTTCGGCCACACTTCCAGAGAGACAGAAGAGTTGGCCAAAGCTATGGAAAGATGGTGACAGAACTCCATGGAAATTCTCCCCCATGGGTTTACGAGTGAGACTAGCCACTGGATCTCTTGGAGAGGAAAGTCTGCAGAGCACTGAATGGAAAACTGTCTTCAGTGGCTTTTACGGAGTGGGTGTCAGTTCGTCAACTGCTCATTCTTCTGGCAGCCAAAGATCACGGCCGCCTTTAGCACTGAACTCCTGTTTATGTTGCCAACAGGGATGGTGCTGTTGTAAGAGCGACCTGGGAAAAAAGCAGTGCTGCTTTCTTTAGGTCCCCAGTTTGCTGCTGTCAGCAGACCAGTCATTTATCATGAGAATACAACATTACTCAGCCTTTTCTCTCTTCAATAATGTTGTCATATTAATTCCAGGTGCAATGAATGGCAGCAAAGAACCAGCGAATAAACATGTAGCTCTATTCTGATAGAATTTCAACTGCCTCATAAAATTAAGAATTGCTGCCACCAGATGGATGAAAGCTGAATAATTCTGAAACTTTACATTTAAAAATGGACCAGCACTAAATTCACAAGCTACTGCATCATGCAAATCGTGATGTCATTCAACTAAATTTTAGTGTTATCTTAGCTACACATCCCGATCATAATTTCAGTAAAAAGAGATGGGAGATTTGGTAAACTCTCTGTTGCCTGAGCATAAGAGTGATAGGCCCGTGCCTGCACACACCCAGCTCTGCCTCCTCTCCCAGAAAAACACCAGAAATCCTGAGAAACAAAGGGCTGCATTTTATGGGGCCCCCTAAGGCCGACGACGACTTTCCGCCCAGAATCCATTTGAGGTCCTTAAATGGCCTATTAACAGCCACTTAAGGGCCTTTTCCCGCCGCCGCTGGAATCTAACCAGTGGTGGGGAGTGCTTCTGCCACATGGGGACGGCAGCTTGTAAAATGAGGCACCCTCCCTGTGGGCAATCTGTAGCCCACTGAGGACCCCCGCTGGCAAAGCCTCCACCTCCATGGACCCCCCACTGGACTTCAAAGCTACCCTCTCACGCCCTCACCAGGGGCCTTCCGGACTGCTCCCAGCAACTCTGCCTCACTTACCTGAGGTCTGAGGTTCGAGCGCTGGGCCTAGGTCCAAGGCCCCTGCAATACTAGCAGTGGCCACCGTTAGCCGTGGTGCTGCCGATACTCCTGAGATGCCAGCACTGTGATTGGTCAGCAGCTCTTGAAGACGGGATCCCCATCTTTAAAGATGGGATTCCCAATGTGGTACACTTAGGCAGACAAACACCGGAGGATCGCTCCAATGGGGCATGAAAAGTCCGAGGTGGGGATCCCCCTGCCTTTTTGGCCCGGCACCAAGCTCTGCCTCCTACACAAAATCTAGCCCAAAGAGGGCAGACATGCAATGCAACAGGTCTCCAGTCCCTTTGTCTGATCTTTGCACTGTTATATCCAAAAAAGCACTCAAATTTGTCTACTGTTGCATGAGCAAGTCCAAATGTCTTTGGTGATCTTAATGTAAAATGGCTGATGCTCAATCTTTTGACCATTCTGCTGTCTATTATCCTTGTTGCCACTGCTATGTTTGAATAAATGCTCAAATTGGTATGGTTATAACTAGATCTAGTTATTTCCAGAACCTCTAGCACAGCGATTCTTTACCATTCTGCTTCTGAGCAACCCCGTCCTGTATTATAAAAATTCAGCAAATTCCCAATAATACAAGTATTTTACTGTATTAATAATTGGTTATACAATTAAATGTGTTTTTGTTTTACTTGCTTAATGTGAAGCACATTGGTGCTGAGCAACAATTCTGTCAAGACGTGGAGGTATCTTCAACAACCACACATGCATGTCATGCTCAAAGTTCATCAGTCTAACAGCCTAAGTGTCAGGATGAAGAGATGGGTACAGAGACATGGCCTGGTTGCTGGATTGGCACTGTGAGGTTGCAGTGAGCTTGGTAGCCTGTCACTAAGCTTGATAGACTGTCACTGTGAGATAGGTAGACTGTCACTAAGCTTGATAGACTGGGTGGTGGGTAGACTCTAACTGTAAGCTTGACAGACTGCCACAGTCTGCTTGGTAGACTGTCACACTGATGTCGGTAGCCTGTCACTGGAGCTGATAGAGTGCTGATGATACCGATGGTGTTGACCGCCTTACTAGCTCTCGCTTCTCTTTTCTGTTTCTAATGATCTGACCGTAACTGAGACTGGGCACTGTTTCCTTGACAAGAAGGTGCTGGATCGATGACCATGAGCTCAGTGGCCAAGACCTGGTTTTCGGTTCCTTGTGTCCGGTGCAGAACTGGGGCCAGGGATGAAAGTGATGTTGGGCTGGTGTCAATCTGTGACTCTGGGCTGGAAGGGAAAACTCTATGCCTGAATACTGCAACATTTGGAGATTGGTGTTAAATTCATTGTGTGGTGGAGACGAGGAGCCACTGACAGCTTGAAATCTTCCCATGGACCCCTAGGGACTGCAAATCCCTGGTTGAGAATCCCTGCTTTAGCGCATTCCATCAAAGAATAGCCAAGCAATATAAGAGAGGATCTTTTAGCAATAGCTACAATAGGTTTATTCCCATCACTGGGCCTTCTAGTGTTCAGTTAATAATATGCGAGCATCACACGTATCATACACCTAGGAACTGGGTGATTTGCAGGGCTGGGATTTTATCCAGGCAACAGGGGTCTCCAAGTCTGGCAAAAGCACTGTTGAGAACCCTGCATCATCTCTTCTGTGGGAGGCCTGCTGAATCAATTGCCAATTAGGCACTTAACTGGGCAGTGGTGATGGAAGTCCCACCCTCTGATAGAGGCCGGCAGCCCTTTAACTGAGCAACGCCATCACACAGGCGGTGGCAGCTGCTGGTGGAGTACCCACCTGAGGCCCAGGAGCGGAGCTGAACCGAGACCACAAGTAAGTCAGGGCGGAAGGGGTCTCACGGGAGGGGGGGTGGCTTTCAGCAGCACCCAGCCTCCCAATGCTGGGTCATTCATTCAGGCAATAAGTGCCTTTTAACAAGGGACCTGCTACCTACCCACACCCGCACACCGCCACCGATCACACCACCCAGAGCCAGCAAGCAGCTCACATGGTTTTTTCCTGCAGTGCTTCTCATGCAGCGACAGGCCTGCTCACTGCTTGACTAATTGCAGTGGTGATTGGATGAGGCCCTTAATTGGTCATTAATTGCCCACTTGAGGACCTCATTTGGGAGTGGAGTTGGAAGGCTCTTCACCGACCTTCTCCCCCACCCCCCCCCAGACTTAACTCCACCCCATGCTCTCTCCACCTTCAAACCCGCCACTGGGGAGAGCATAAAATTCCGCCCCCCTCCCCCAACCCCCAAGGAACAAAGGTCAGGAAAAATCAGCCCAATTATTTCGTAAAGCTTCAAATGATGCAACATTTTACAGTTTATAGCATAAGTGGAAAATAATTTACAGATTCAGAGTTGTTGCTCTTTATAGTTATAAATTTAAACTGATATCAGAAGTCATGATGTTACCAAAGTTGATGGGCAGGATTCTTGGGCCCGCCGAGGTTGGGAACGAAGGCGGATAGGCCCAAAAGTACTGGTATTGGCAGTTTTTCTGACTAAGGCAGGCAGCCAGTTAGGCTCATTATGAACCTTGTTAAAGGTAAGCTAAGGAGGCCACCTGGGAATTTCAGTCAGCCTCCAGTTTCCTGACTCGACAGGGGCAGATCAACTTCCTGATGGCAGGCACAGAGCAGCAGGTCAAGGTGCCAGTGTTCTGGGCAGGCCAACAGGCCCTCCCTGCCTGCCTGGGTGGGGATGCAGCCAAAGGCTACCCTGTAGAGGACTCCACCTCCACAATGTTGGCCTGGCTGCTTTCTCTATTTTTACATTTTTTTTTAAAGTGCCTGAGAGGGCACCTTCCTGCTGAAGCACGCTCTCAGTTACTTACCACTCACTGCATCTGGAGGCGCCTTTGAAGCTGGAAGGGTTCCATTTGGCCCTCCAGCTCAGAGACCCTGCCTGCCACCCTTAATTGGACAGGGAACCTGTCTCCATGCCACTTAAGGGGGCTCCCCAGTCAAAATCTCAATGAGCAACTGTACCCCTACCCCATCCCGGGGTCGGCGTTCAGGACCTGGAATCAGACCTGGCTGCTGTTTCCCACCCTCAAAGCGAAAATTCGGCGCAATAAGTCAGGATAATTTATTGCGTATGAATGTCACAGACTGAATTAGTTTAAAGTCGGTTTGTCAAGGCAGAAAGTAGGAATCTACAGGTCAGTTAGCTTAACATATGCCTTAGGGAAAATGTTAGAAGCTATTATTAAAGACGTCATAGCAGGACACTTCAAAAAATTCAAGGTAATCGGGCAGATTCAAAATGGTTTGGCGAAAGGGAAATAATGTTTAAACAATTTATTGGAGTTCTTTGAAGAAGTAACGTGCTGTGGATAAAGGGGAACTGGTGGATATGCCTGCGTTTGCTGACAGTGCTACCACTAAAACGTCACAGTCTGCAACTTCAGGCAGCTGCCAGGACTAAAGATGGCGTTGCTCAAATAATCACACGAAGGCAACCTAACCTAAGCACATGGCAGCACACAATGGGGCGGGGCAGGGAGGGGAGCGAAGCGGAGTGGCCGGAGAGATCAGCGAGGGGGGCGGGGAGCGCAGCGGCCGGAGAGAGCAGCGAGGGGGGGAGGGGAGCGGAGCGGCCGGAGAGAGCAGTGGGGGGGAGTGGGGGAGCAGAGCAGTGAGGGTGAGTGGGGGGGGGAGCGGAGCGGCCAGAGAGAGCAGCGAGGGTGAGGGTGAGGGGGGGGGGAGGGGGGGGAGTGGAGCGGCCAGAGAGAGCAGCGAGGGTGAGTGGGGGGGGAGCGGAGCGGCCAGAGACAGCGGGGAGGGGGGACGGGGACGGGGGGGGGGGGGGGAAGCGGAGCGGAGCGGCCGGAGAGAGCAGCGAGGGGGAGCCCAGCGGTCGGAGAGAGCAGCAAGGTGGGTGGGGGGGGGGGGGAGAGAGAGAGCGGAGCGGCCGGAGAGAGCAGCGAGGGGGGGGCGGAGAGCGGAGCGGCCGGAGAGAGCAGCGAGGGGGGGGCGGAGAGCGGAGCGGCCAGAGAGAGCAGCAAGGGGGAGGGGGGGAGCGGAGCGGCCAGAGAGAGCAGCAAGGGGGAGGGGGGGAGCGGAGCGGCCGGAGAGAGAGCAGCGAGAGGGGGCGGAGAGCGGAGCGGCCAGAGAGAGCAGCAAGGGGGAGGGGGGGAGCGGAGCGGCCGGAGAGAGAGCAGCGAGAGGGGGCGGAGAGCGGAGCGGCCAGAGAGAGCAGCAAGGGGGAGGGGGGGAGCGGAGCAGCCAGAGAGAGCGGTGAGGGGGGGGGAGCGGAGCAGCCAGAGAGAGCGGGGAGGGGGAGGGGGAGGGGGGACGAGAGCGGAGCTCCCGGAGAGAGCAGCGAGGGGTGGGGAGCGGAGCTTGACGCATGGGTGAATACCCATTGGCGTTGCATTGCTGTACGCATAAAGCGCATGCGCAGAGGCTGACCAGGCGCGTTGCCCAAAGATGCACACATTACGCGATGACGTCATCGGCGCATGCACTAACCAGTCCTGGCAAGTCGTAACGCAGCGCCCGCGCAGAGAGCAGGAACCTGTCTGCGCATGTGTGCACCTTGGCATAGCCTGATGACGTCAGTGGCTGGCTGCGTTGTCATGAATCACTTTGGGTGGAAATACTGTACTTAGATTTCCAGAAAGCATTTGATAAGGTGCCACATCAAAGGTTATTGCGGAAAATAAAAGCTCATGGATAGAAGATTGGCTAGCTAACAGGAAACCGATAGTAGGCAAAAGTGGACATTTTCTGGTTGGCAGGATGTAACAAGTGGTGTGCCACAGGGATCAGTGCTGTGGCCTCAACTTTTTACAATTTACATAAGTGACTTGGATGAAGGGACCGAAGGTATAGTTGCTAAATTTGCTGATGACACAAAGATAGGTAGAAAAGTGAGTTGCGAAGAGGACATAAGGAGGCTACAAAGGGATATAGATAGGTTAAGTGAGTGGACAAAGATCTGGCAAATGGAGTATAATGTGAGAGAAGGTGAAATTTTGGTAGGAAGAATAAAAAAGAAGCATATTATCTAAATGGTGAGAGATTGCAGAGCTCTGAGATGCAGAGGGATTTGGGTGTCCTAGTGCATGAATCGCAAACGGTTAGCATGCAGGTACAGCAAGTAACTAGGAAAGCTAATCGAATGTTATTGTTTATTGCGAGGGGAATTGAATACAAAAGTAGGGAGGTTGTGCTACAGTTATACAGAGCATTGGTGAGACTATATCTGGAGTTCTGTGTACATTATTGGTCTCCTTATTTAAGGAAGGATGTAAATGTGTTTGAAGCAGTTCAGAGCAGATTTACTAGTCTAATACCTGGAATGGGCAGGTTATCTTGCGAGGAAAGGTTGGACAGGCTCGGCTTGTATCTGCTGGAGTTTAGAAGAGTAAGAGGCGACTTGATTGAAACATATAAGATCCTGAGGGGTCTTGACATGGTGGATGTGGAAAGGATGTTTCCTCTTGTGGAGGATCTAGAACTAAGGGTCATTGTTTAAAAATAGGGGGTCGCCCATTTCTCTCAGAGGGTCGTGAGTCTTTGGAACTCTCTACCTCAAAGGGCAGTGGAAGCAGAGTCTTTGACTATTTTGAAGGCAGAGATAGATAGATTCTTGATAAGCAAGGGAGGGATGGTTATTGGGGGTAGGCAGAAATGTGAAGTTGAGGTTACAATCAGATCAGCCATGATTTTGTTGAATGGTGGAGCAGGCTCGAGAGGCCAAGTGGCCGCCTCCTCTTAATTAGTACATTCATATCTTCTAGCATGTGTGTCCATTATTGCATTGTATACTAAAATCAAGCAATTTGAGACAATCAAGCTGTTGGCATCACATTATTAAAAGAGTGACTAGCCTGAAAACTCATTGTAACATTGCCTTCATATTTGGTTTTTTTTCAGAATTAGTGAAATCTGTCAAAAAAAAAATACATCTGGAGGGGAATTTTGACTTTGTAGGATAGTGTTAATCGAGTGAGATTGAAACAGCAACCTGTTTTACATCTCTGTGCATTAAAATCATATGATGACCAAAGTCAAAATTACCCCTGGTGTGTAGAATGGATTTCTGCTAAAACTTTCTAAGCTATTAATACTAGAATAGAAACCATGAGAGATGAGACATATTCACACATTGCAATGTGCAATGGCATATCCCAAAGGTGGTGCTGTCACACATCGATATGCTACAAAGCAGTGAATTCTTTAACAAATCTCATTAGACTACATCAGGATTAGTGTTTTTTTCAACTTATTTGCCAAACATAATGCACATACCCTAATCAGAGAATCTGTTAAATGTTTCAAAAACTTCGTCAAAAATCAACTAGAAAAAAGGCAAATGATTAAAATTTTACAATGTAAATTTTAATTTTACATTGTTGAAACTACCACTGATTAAAATTTTACAATGAAAAACATCATGTAAATAGGTTTAACGTGATATAATTCAGCTAAAAGTAATTCAACATCAAATAGGAGCGATACTTGTCAACTGAATTTTCCAAAATACTTTTATCAATTTACTCTGTTCATCTTTCAACTGTTGCCAATCAGTTTGGCTTTGCGTTACCTCCCTGTAAATAGTGTGAGCAGGAAATGAAACACTTGCAAATCCCATTGAATAAAATGGTCATCCTCATTGAGGAAGTGGTCGATCTCAGTACAAAACTGTTGGTTCTGATAACGCAAAGGTTTTTTTAAAATACTTGTACGTACTTGGCCTTTCTCTATTTAAATTATTGTTCCCCTATTGTGACTTTGTGTGTTTCCCTAATTTCTCCCCCTCAACTCTTGAATGCATTGACTCACATTGTTGTAACCTTTCCCAGGTGCTAACCACCATTCTTTATATGTAAGCTTAGAGAAGATATTTATGGGCAATCTAACCACAGGGGAATCTCAAGAACGTGAATTATTCCCCCTTCCTCTTGAAGTCATAGGAGGCTAATTTGGGATTATTTTCACCCATGATTGAAAGTTGATCCTCTGAAGAATTATGGAAACAGACATTTGCTTATAACTCCATGTAACACATTAATGCACTAACCGTTGCAATAGTGAGCCTGATCAACGGGTTACCTAAAATACTGCAATAATTTTGATTTAAATAGCACCTTTTAAAGTAGTAAAATGCCCCAAGGTGCTTCATGGAGGTGTTAGCGGACAAGATTTGACACTGAGGAAATATTAGGACACGTAACCAAACATTTGGTCAAAAAGGGGTAGGTTTTATGGAACATCTTAATGACAGAGAGAGCTGTAGAGATGCATGGAGGTTCAAAGCTTAGAGCTCAAGCAGCTGAATGCTTGGCCACCGATGGAGGAGTGAAGAAAGGAAGCATTTCAAATTATGAAGTAGCAAATTTTGGTTAACGCACATTGATAGTTTCCATGAAAATCTTTTCGATACATAAGGCCTGAGGTTTGCTGTGGGGCCCAGAGGAACACTCCTGTTCCTCCAGGCCAGAGCTGCAAAAAAGTGATTTATTGAGAAGGATAGTTCAGGGGAGTGATACTTTTGATGATATCAGCTGCAGGTTTGAGCTAAGTATATCATTAAAATATGTATTTTAGTGAGAGAACAGGGAGTCAGATATGTGGGGAACACAACAGATTTTGTTCCATTCATACTAAGAATTCTGTTGATTCTTGCATATCTCTTGATTTCATTTATTTGTTTATTTACATTCATATGTAAGCCTGCTTTATCTCAATCCACGACTAAACTTTAAACCGAATAGCATTAATATTATACTGTATATAGAGTCATCAAATCGTACAGCATAGAAACAGGCTGTTCAGCCCACCACGTCCATGCCGACCATAATGCCTATCTATACTAATCCCACCTGCCTGCATTAATTCCATATCCCTCTATGCCTTGCTCATTCAAGTACCTGTCCAGATGCCTCTTAAATGTTGCTACTGTTCCTGACTCCACCACCTCCTCAGGCAGCTCATTCCAGATACCCACTATTCTTTGTGTGAAAAATTTACCCCTTTGATCCCCTTTAAACCTCCTCCCTCTCACCTTAAATCTATGCCCTCTAGTTTTAGTCACCCCTACCATGCGAAACAGACTCTGGCTATCTACCCTATCTATGCCTCTCATAATTTTATATACCTGTATCATGTCCCTTCTCAGCCTCCTTTGCTCCAGGTAAAACAGACCCAGCCTATCCAATCTCTCTTTATAACTCAAGTCCTCCAAACCAGGCAACATCCTTGTGAATCTTTTCTGCACCCTCTCTAGCTTAATCACATCTTTCCTGTCGTGCGGCGACCAGAACTGCACACAGTACTCCAAATGCGGCCTAGCCAACGTTATGTACAACTGTAACATGACGTCCCAACTCAGTGCCTCGGCCGATGAAGGCAAGCATGCCATATGCCTTCTTCACCACCCTGTCTACCTGTGTTGCCACTTTCAGGGAACTATGTACTTGCACCCCAAGGTCTCTCTGCTCAACAACACTCCCCAGGGCCCTGCCATTCACTGTATATGTCCTGCCCTGGTTTAACTTCCCAAAATGCATCACTTCACACTTGTCTGCGTTAAATTCCATTTGCCACTCCCTTGCTCACTTTCCCACTTGATTTATATCCTGTTGTAACCTTAGACAACCTTCTTCACTGTGCACCAATTTTTGGTGTCATCTGCAAACTTACTAATCATGCCCTTTAGTTTAGAGATACAGCACTGAAACAGGCCCTTCGGCCCACCGAGTCTGTGCCGACCATCAACCACCCATTTATACTAATCCTACACTAATCCCATATTCCTACCACATCCCTACCTGTTCCTATATTTCCCTACCACCTACCTATACTAGGGGCAATTTATAAAGGCCAATTAACCTATCAACCAGCAAGTCTTTGGCATGTGGGAGGAAACCGGAGCACCCGGAGGAAACCCACGCAGACACAGGGAGAACTTGCAAACTCCACACAGGCAGTACCCAGAATTGAACCCAGGTCACTGGAGCTGTGAGGCTGCGGTGCTAACCACTGTGCCACATTCACATCCAAGTCTTTAATATATATGACAAATAACAGAGGGCCCAGCACCGATCCCTGCAGCACACCACTGGTCACCTGCCTCCAATCTGAAAGACAACCCTCCACTACCACCCTCTGCCTCCTATCACCAAGCCAATTTTGTATATCCATGGATCCAAAACAAAAACTAGCCATCCTGCAAGTTAATGTTTTGGTCTTAAAAAATAAATTTTATGCTGGTTTTCACCTCATCTTGGAACATTAAATATGAGCGATACTTGCAGACTTGGGAAGAAATCAATCATTCAAGTCTTTTCAGGAATTTGATCGAAATTTGTGTCTTGAGATGTTTAAACTTCTCTCAGAACTCAAGGCCACAAGAAATGTTGAGAAACACATAGGTGTTTTATTTGTCCCATTTCAATTTCCAATGTCTTTTACTAAAGTTGTAGATTGAACAGTATTTTAGTACTGGAAATAATTTGATTTTAGTTCAGTCTCAAATTGTATTTTCGCTTTTCATTTTTATAGTAAGAAAAATTTAATTTTAATTTAGTCAACTATTTTGTTTCATTACCACCTTCCTAATTTTAGTCAGTTAAAATGATACTGCCTCCACAGAACACTTTCAGCCATTTGTAATCCAGCTGTTGTCATTTTGGGGTCAATTTAAGGAAAACCCTAAGCATTTTTTATTAACTGTTCAAATGCAATAAAAATTATTTTTTTATGCAGGATTATTTTTCCCAATTCTGGAAGCACTAACTTGTTTCTAAACTATGTTTCCACAGATGTTGGTTGCCCTCCAATACAGTGCCCAAATGCCATTTCAGTGACTGTGTGTGACATAGAAACGCACAGGTTCAGAAAAGACCACTGTCATCCATCTGGCTGGTCCCAGTGTCTAGGAAATATCATACCTTTCATATCCCTTCATCAAATTTTTCTCCAGGTACTTATCTAACTCCAGCTTGAATTTGCAGATATGATCAGTCACCAGTGCCTTCTTTGGCAGATCATTCCTTACATTCACCACCCTTGACGTTAGAGGCTTGCTGAGGTTGGGAAAAAGGAACCTGACTGAACCACAGTGGACCCGGGCCCAACCCGACCATCCATTTACTTATCTTCCTGACACCGAATCTGCATGAAGCTGCTGCGCATGCGTGATGTGACGTTATAGTGCTGTCACTCGTTCACTGCGCAGACTCAGTTTCGTCCCAGACTCCCAGCTCAGGTAAGTTTTTAATTTCAATACTCACCAGCAGAGCACTTACCGTGTGTGTCCGGCCCGACCCGACCTGAGCCCGAAGGCCGGACTCTGAAGATGGGCCCGACCCGAACCCGAGCCCGACACATGTCTGGTCCCGTCAGGTTTCATGTCGGGTAGCAAGCCTCTACTTGACATTAATCAAAATTGCTTTCTCACCCTTCCCTTTCTGGGTTTGAGGTTATTCACCAGTGTGGAGGAAAAAGGGGCAACAACACGCCTGTTCCATAACGTCTACATGTGTACCTTTTCAGCAAAGGTCATTGGGTAAGGATCAGGAATGTGACCCCCCCCCCCCCCCCCATCCCCAATGGAGACCAACACAGACTGGCAATCGAAACAGAGACTTTTCTTAATCCTCTGAATTGCATTGGGATGGGCTTTCTACATTAATGCATCATATAAATACAAGTTGTTGTTGTATTTCTCAGTTCCACATTAAGGAGTACACAGAAGAACTGAACCATCAGGGAAGCTACCAAAACACAATAAATTTACATTTAAAACAAAACAGACCTTTAATGTACCTATCATCTCAATAACCAAACTACTGGTAGGAAGATGTAAAATTTGGCTATAAAAGAAAGCATAATTTTTACCATAATAAACCGTTTAGTCTTTTATGCAATGTGATGTGATTAATTATTTTTGGTCTTATTAAGAATGTAAATTTCTATCTTGTAGAACCAACTACAAATTTTTTTTCCTTTTTTCAGAATTCAGTAGATATTCTCCAGAACCAGTTCAACGTAATAGACTATCCGTGAGTGGAATTTTGCTCTTTGTCAATACTTTATAGCTCCTTATTTTGCATTATTTTATAGCAAATGGTGAATGCTTTGTGTCCTGTAAAGATAAGGTGCTTTTCAATGCCACAAGATGCAAAAGCAAACAGCTTGCATTTTATGTAATCAACCATCATGGAACTGCCACTTTATAAGAGCATGAAGCATAAACTGTGCAGTAGACTGGGACAGTTGAAGAGGGATGAACTGAAAGCACAGTTAAAGAGCAAGGCTTTTAAGAGGCTTTTGAAGGAGGGGCAAGGAGTGGTAAGGCAGTGTAATTTTTACAGAGAATACCAATCAAGTGTTGTATTGAATGAGTAGAAGCTGCTGATGTATGCATGCCAACCATCAGCATTTCAAATTGACAGCATTTTGGGGGTCTGCTTAGTGTGGTAGCATTTGTTGACAAAATACAGCATGGGCTGGGCCTACAGTACTCAGAGACCTGCAAATCCCTGCCTTTCTGTTAGGTCATGGAGAGTGACCCAGCCCGGTAGAATAGCAGCTGGACTCCAATTAGAAGCAGCATAAATGGATGGTCATAGAATGGGGCAAATGGATGACAATTGAAGTAGGAGGATGGAAATGAAAGGGGGAGGTGAATGTTCATAGGATCATAGGAAATAGGAGCAGGAGTAGGCCATTCAACCCATTGAGCCTGCTCTGCCATTCAGACAGATTATGGCTGATCATCTACCTCATGCCATTTTTCCCCACTAACCCCATATCCCTTGATGTCATTAGTATCCAGGTATCTATTGATTTCTGTCTTGAACATGCTCAATGATTGAGCTTCTACAGCCCTCTGGGGCAGAGAATTCCAAAGATTCACCACCCTCTGAGTAAAGAAATTCCTCCTCATCTCAGTCTTAAATGGCCTACCCTTATTCTGAGACTGTGTCCCCACTGTTAATGGAAGAAGAAATGAAGGGCAATAAGGGGAGAAGGAAGGGGCAAAATTGGAAGCACTGCTCTATGTTCTATGCTCTGGAGCCAGGCGAAAGAAAAAGCAAGGAGCAACATTTTCAGGTGGGAGAAGGAGGAGTACCAGCACTAACTGAGCGGGAGTGGGGATAGAGAGCACGAACTATGGAGATGGAGGCTGGAATGCTAACTTGATCTGGCAGACCGGAAGAAGAGTACTAGCTTAACAAGGTTGGAGGAGGAGAAAAGTGACAGATTGAATTAATGAAGGAGAGAAAGACGAGTGCCAGAATGAACTGGGAGTATTGAAAGAGAAAAGAGTGCTCGTGTGAAAGGGTACAGTCTCTGAGAAGTGAATTGAAAGGCGATAGAGTTCTAGGGCAGAAAGGGATGAATGTGAGAGAGTGACGGTTGAGGTAAGGGATAGGTAGCTGAACAGTTCAAAATCCAAATGTTTCTTTAACTTTTTCTTAGATTAAAATTTATTAATTGTGAAGTATAAAAATGCTAAAAATGCACCAGAATGCATCACTTTTTTAATGTAAAAATTCAAAATGCACCGGAACCCACTTAGAAATGCACCATCAATTTTACATCTTCAATGTTCGGAATTTCCCTCCGGCTTTAAATTACTTGCATTTTTTTTTCAATCTTCTACATGACTCAAGTTACAAGGCCATTAACTATTTGTTTTCACACGTCAGAATCATTCTTCAGTGGCTCAGCTATTTTGAAGCTGTTGGTTAGCCTTTGCTAGTTTTCTAGTTTGCCATATAAGCTGCTAGTGGGACAAAAGGGTCGAGGAACCAACAAGATCCAAGCTTTGGAGGAACAGTGTGTGTAGGGTGGGACCTATGGCTAGAGGAGAATGCTCAGAATGGCCAGAGTTAATCAACAGGACTGGAGCATGGTGAATGACCACATGTTCAAGGTCCTGGTCATTGTATACCCACCAGTGGGAAATATTTTGCTGGTTCCCTGCTTCAACAGTAGACATTTTAACTTTCTCCACCTGCTGGAAACTGGGTGGAACAGGAGTTAAAATCTAGGGAGTACTCTGACTGATACACCGCACCAAACAACATGAAAAAAGGAAAGAAGGTACCAGCCCTTCGCTTTGCAAGCTGGAACGTCAGAACTATGTGTCCTGGCCTGTCGGAAGACCTTACATAAATCAACGATTCTCGGAAGACCGCCATCATTAACAACGAGCTCAGTAGACTCAATGTAGACATTGCAGCACTTCAGGAGACTCGCCTCCCCGCGAATGGATCTCTAGCAGAGCAAGAATACACCTTCTTCTGGCAGGGCAGGGATCCTGAAGAACCAAGACAGCATGGAGTGGGCTTCGCCATCAGAAACTCCTTGCTCAGCATGATAGAACCTCCCTCAAATGGCTCGGAACGCATACTGTCCATCCGACTGCTCACCACCTCTGGTCCAGTACACCTACTCAGCATCTATGCTGCAACACTCTGCTCCCCACCTGAAGCTAAAGACCAGTTCTACGAGCAACTCCATAACATCATTAGCAGCATCCCCAACACCGAACACCTATTCCTGCTGGGGGACTTTAATGCCAGGGTTGGGGCCAACCATGACTCATGGCCCTCCAGCCTTGGGCGCTGTGGCGTTGGAAGGATGAATGAGAACGGGCAGAGACTGCTTGAGTTGTGTACCTATCATAACCTCTGCATCACCAACTCGTTCTTTCACACTAAACCCTGTCACCAGGTTTCATGGAGGCACCCAAGATCGCGTCGTTGGCACCAGCTAGACCTCATTGTCACAAGGCGAGCTGCCTTAAACAGCGTTCAAATCACACGCAGCTTCCACAGTGCGGACTGCGACACCGACCGCTCCCTGGTGTGCAGCAAGGTTAGACGCAGACCAAAGAAGTTGCATCATTCCAAGCAGAAGGGCCACCCGCGCATCAACACGAGCAGAATTTCTCACCCACAGCTGTTACAAAAATTTCTAAATTCACTTGTAACAGCCCTTCAAAACACTCCCACAGGGGATGCTGAGACCAAGTAGGCCCACATCAGAGACGCCATCGATGAGTCAGCTTTGACCACCGATGGCAAAAGTGCAAAGAGAAATGCAGACTGGTTTCAATCTCATAATGAAGAGCTGGAACCTGTCATAGCCGCTAAGCGCATTGCACTGTTGAACTACAAGAAAGCCCCCAGCAATTTCACATCCGCAGCACTTAAAGCAGCCAGTAGCACTGCACAAAGAACAGCCAGGCGCTGCACAAACGACTACTGGCAACACCTATGCAGTCATATTCAGCTGGCCTCAGACACCGGAAATATCAGAGGAATGTATGATGGCATGAAGAGAGCTCTTGGGCCAACCATCAAGAAGATCGCCCCCCTCAAATCTAAATCAGGGGACATAATCACTGACCAACATAAACAAATGTACCGCTGGGTTGAGCAGTACCTAGAACTGTACTCCAGGGAGAATGCTGTCACTGAGACTGCCCTCAATGCAGCCCAGCCTCTACCAGTCATGGATGAGCTGGACATACAGCCAACCAAATCGGAACTCAGTGATGCCATTGATTCTCTAGCCAGCGGAAAAGCCCCTGGGAAGGACAGCATTACCCCTGAAATAATCAAGAGTGCCAAGCCTGCTATACTTTCAGCACAACATGAACTGCTATGCCTGTGCTGGGACGAGGGAGCAGTACCTCAGGACATGCGCGATGCCAATATCATCACCCTCCAGAAAAACAAAGGTGACCGCAACAACTACCGTGGAATCTCCCTGCTCAGCATAGTGGGGAAAGTCTTTGCTCGAGTCGCTCTAAACAGGCTCCAGAAGATGGCCGAGCGCGTCTATCCTGAGGCACAGTGTGGCTTTCGTGCAGAGAGATCGACCGTTGACATACTGTTCTCCCTTCGTCAGATACAGGAGAAATGCCGTGAACAACAGATGCTGCTCGACATTGCTTTCATTGATCTCACCAAAGCCTTTGACCTCGTCAGCAGACGTGGTCTCTTCAGACTACGAGAAAAGATCGGATGCCCACCAAAGCTACTAAGTATCATCACCTCATTCCATGACAATATGAAAGGCACAATTCAACATGGTGGCTCCTCATCAGATCCCTTTCCTATCCTGAGTGGCGTGAAACAGGGCTGTGTTCTCGCACCCACACTTTTTGGGATTTTCTTCTCCCTGCTGCTTTCACATTCGTTCAAGTCCTCTGAAGAAGGAACTTTCCTCCACACAAGATCAGGGGGCAGGTTGTTCAACCTTGCCCGTCAAAGAGCGAAGTCCAAAGTACGGAAAGTCCTCATCAGGGAACTCCTCTTTGCTGACGATGCTGCTTTAACATCTCACACTGAAGAGTGCCTGCAGAGTCTCATCGAAAGGTTTGCGGCTGCCTGCAATGAATTTGGCCTAACCATCAGCCTCAAGAAAACGAACATCATGGGGCAGGATGTCAGAAATGCTCCATCCATCAATATTGGCAACCATGCTCTGGAAGTGGTTCAAGAGTTCACCTACCTCGGCTCAACTATCACCAGTAACCTGTCTCTAGATGCAGAAATCAACAAGCGCATGGGAAAGGCTTCCACTGCCATGTCCAGACTGGCCAAGAGAGTGTGGGGAAAAGTGGGGAACATGGAACACAAAAGTCCGCGTGTATCAGGCCTGTGTCCTCAGTACCTTGCTCTATGGCAGCGAGGCCTGGACAATGTATGCCAGCCAAGAGCGACGTCTCAATTAATTCCATCTTCGCTGCCTCCGGAGAATACTTGGCATCAGGTGGCAGGACCGTATCTCCAACACAGAAGTCCTCGTGGCGGCCAACATCCCCAGCTTGTACACCCTACTGAATCAGCGGCGCTTGAGATGGCTTGGCCATGTGAGCCGCATGGAAGATGGCAGGATCCCCAAAGACACATTGTACAGCGAGCTCGCCACTGGTATCAGACCCATCGGCCGTCCACGTCTCCGCTTTAAAGACGTCTGCAAACGCGACATGAAATCCTGTGACATTGATCACAAGTCATGGGAGTCAGTTGCCAGCGTTCGCCAGAGCTGGCGGGCAGCCGTAAAGACAGGGCTAAAGTGTGGCGAGTCGAAGAGACTTAGCAGTTGGCAGGAAAAAAGACAGAGGCGCAAGGGGAGAGCCAACTGTGCAACAGCCCCGACAAACAAATTTCTCTGCAGCACCTGTGGAAGAGCCTGTCACTCTAGAATTGGCCTTTATAGCCACTCCAGGCGCTGCTTCACAAACCACTGACCACCTCCAGGCGCGTGTCCATTGTCTCTCGAGATAAGGAGGCCCAAAAGAGAAAAAAGAAAACTCTTACCCCATGTTTCCTGCCCCCTTGGCTATTTTAAAGACACTGTTGTCTTGGGTGGCTGAGGTGCCTGCCTAATTCTCAAGCAAGCCCCATAAACATATGTAAATTAGGGCCTTAACAATTCGATCGGACTCCAATACTATTTTAATTCTGCAATTCTGGTCGCCGCACTACCAGAAGGATGTGGAGGCTTTGGAGAGGGTACAGAAGAGGTTTACCAGGATGTTGCCTGGTCTGGAGGGCATTAGCTGTGAGGAGAGGTTGGATAAACTCGGATTGTTTTCACTGGAACGACGGAGGTGGAGGGTGACATGATCGAGGTTTATAAAATTGAGCGGCATGGACAGAGTGGATAGTCAGAAGCTTTTTCCCAGGGTGGAAGAGTCAGTTACTAGAAGACATAGGTTTAAGGTGTGAGGGGCAAAGTTTAGAGGGGATGTGCGAGGCAAGTTCTTTCCACAGAGGGTGGTGAGTGCCTGGAACTTGCTGCCGGGGGAGGTGGTGGAAGCAGGTACGATAACGACGTTTAAGAGGCATTTTGACAAATACATGAATAGGATGGGAATAGAAGGATACGGTCCCCGGAAGTGCAGAAGGTTTTAGTTTAGACAGGCTTGGAGGGCCGAATGGCCTGTTCCTGTGCTGTACTGTTCTTTGTTCTTAACTGTCTACTGATCAGGACACTCTGCCTCACACACCTTGTTCAGTAAACCCTGACACGTGCCCAGCATAAGCATGCAATACAACTGTAAAACTTACCTATGTGGGGCCCAGAGACGCAGGAATGCGTCAAGGCCCAACAATGAAAATTTGGGCCACTCCAGCCAGGTCCTGCCCCTTCCCATCTGCAAAATCTTCTTCAAACTCCGTCCCCCCCATCCTGACTTGCGTGACTAAACGCCTGGCAACTTCGGGTCGCCTGATCTTCATGGACCCAAAGCCTTTATGTTGTCTCTGGATACCCATTTCTGGTGAGATTGTCATGATGTCCAGCTATTGAATGGACTGGGCCTCCCACTGCAGCTCCCGGGGAGACAGCATGCGTAATCGTCCACCATCCTGTCTGGCTGTTAACATCACCCCCTTATAAAGCCACCTGTAAACTTGGCAAGAGAGAAGGTATTTGCTCAAATCCTGTAAATACCTAACATACAAGATTTGGGGAGGCAGGTTTGCATCTTGAGCAAATACCTAAAATCCACCACAGGAGTATGAAATAAAAGTAAAATACTGCAGATGCTGGAAATCTGAAATAAAAACAGCTGGAAATACTCAGCAGGTCTGTGGAGAGAGAAGCAGAGTTAACGTTTCAGGTCTCTGACCTTTCATCAGAACCGGCAAACAGGAGTATGAAACCTTGCTTCAAATCAATGAAATTTTCCTGTGTATTTGAAACATTTGCATCGAGCATGCACCCTGTGGAATGAAACCTCAAAAACATCACACAGCTGAAGGACAAAAAAAAATCAGGATTGACTCAAATACTTATTGATCTCCTGAATATGAACTTTCATGTTTATCTATTACACTCCCTGTCCCTGACTGCTACCAGGACCCATCCCCCAAGTGCTGCTGAGGCATTGTTTCTCCTCCCCTTGCCACAACCCCTCCCCGGAATGCTGTCAGACGCCTGATCCCTAATTGTATTTTTTTAATTGAGTAAACAGTTTTTCAAACAAGTTTGCACTTGCAGACTGAACACCGGTTACTGGTTAGTAAGCCTACTTTGTTTTGGTGTGCAAGTTGAGAATTGAATCCAATACAGATACTGTTGGTTCTGTTTTATCAGGCAGAGGGCAGAGTCTAACATGCTGAGGCTCAGCTTTTGGTTGTTTCTGTGAGTGACACTGTAATTACTCTGAATGTAAGGAAGGCATTTTTTTCTGAAAACAAAAGCTTGTAGGAAATCAATAAGGGTTGTTTAAGTTTGTTTAAAGAAGAGAGAACATGTGGGGGACAATATCAATGCAAAATATTTCACTAATCTAGATATTTTAAAAGAAAATAAATGATTCCTGTTTTCAGGCTCAATTGTATTTTTAGTCTTTGACCTCATGTGAAAATCTTCCATTTTTTCATATCTCTTCTCTGGTGATGCCCAGTGCCCTGAGATCAACAAGGACTTCCTGCTTACCAGCTCAATAAAATCATCCCAGATATTTGCAGAATGTACTTGATTGACAATAATAGGATCCATTATTCTGTGAGTGAATGAGTGAGGGGGAAATGACAGCATAAAGGAACAGAGATGCTTTTAATATGGATATACAAACAAAGAGGAATTCTTGATAGGCGTATGACTGCGTAATCATATGAACCTCAGTGACTGTTGTCTTGATAGACATCTTGCTGTTCATGGGATCTTGCTGTGCTTAATCAAATGAATACCAATTAATTTTCTTTTGGTGGTATTTGAAGGAGGAATGTGTGAAGAACATAGGCTACCAAAATGGGCAGAAGTGGCAGATGGAATATAATACAGAGAAGTGTGAGGTGATGCATTTTGGCAGAATGGATAGGGAGAGGCAATATAGACTAAATGGCACAGTTCTAAAGAGTGTATGGGGATAGAAGGACCTGAGGGTTCATGAAGGAAATAAACTTGCAAGGCTACGGGGATAGAGCGAGGAAATGAGACTAACTGGATTGCTCTAGAGGGCAGGGGGGGTTCCTTCCTCTGTGGGAAATTTGTGGCTACGGAGGACCCCCACCAGGAATCAGTATACCCCCTGGGGCCCCCCTCCTCCTGGACTGCAAGACCACCCCCTCATCGGGGCCTTCCGGACTGACCCCGGCAACCGTGCCTCAGCTACTGCTTGTCTGGGGTTCCAGCACTGAGCCTGGGTCCGAGGCCTCTGCAATACCGGCGGTGACCTCCGCTCACAGTGATACTGCTGCGCTGCCAGCCCTCTGGTCAGCAGCTCATGGAGGCAGGATCCCCATCTTTGAAGGGTCGGGGATCCCGCCTCCTGAAACTTGCATTTAAAAAGACTGGAGGATTCCTCTGGGGTGGGGGATGGGGGCGCGCAAAAAGTCAGAGGCGGGGCTTTCCCCACCTTTTCGGCCGGGTGCTGGAAGCCCCGCCTCCAGCACGGGATTCAGCCCTGTGTTACAGATGCATATAGTGGATTTCCTGCACTTCTCTGTCATCTCATTCATATGTGTGGAAACCATCCCCAGTATCTCAATATGAGATCTGTGTCCCAAAATTATTGTTCAGTTGGAGTCTGGGACCATGACATCTCAATTCCCTGCTTGCTCCCACTCTCTGGTCCCCATGCTTACTAATATTCAGCACTGCACGCAATGGAACCCTTCCAACTTACTAACTACTTCCTCCCAAGTGTAAGATGTCACCTAAGGAGTTGGTGGGGACAAAGCAGAAATTATGCAACTTGATGTGCTTCTCTGGTCAGCTCTCCATTTTCTGTTAGTCATTCCCAACGATTTAAAAATATCAAAGCTTCTTTAGCTACGTTAGCAATCACCTCTCTTTTTGAGGAAATAATGACTGAATCAATGCCCATTTAAACATTTTGGCAGACCACAAGAGCTAAAAGTAACTCTGCTCCTCTTGGCCTGCCTTTACCAACCTGCTCTTGGCACTTTGCTCCCCTGATAATCAGTTCCATGATTTCCTTTTTTCAGTTCTGAGAAAGGGCTATAAGCTGAAATAAAAACAGTGCTGGAAATACTGAGCAGGTCTGGCAGCATCTGTGGAGAGAGTTAATGTTTCATCAGATAGGTGATCACTTCTGAAAGTTTAAGTCTGTTTCTTTCCCCACAGGTACCGCTGATCTGCTGAGTGTCTCCAGCACTTTCGGTTTTTATTTCAGATTTCCAACATTTGCAGTATTTAGCTTTGGCTATAGCCTGAAGTGTTAGTTTATCTTTTCCCTCCACTAATGCTGATTGGCCTGCTAGGTATTTGCAGCAGTATCTGTTTTTATTTCAGATTTCCAGGTTTTTTTTATTTCTAGCTATTCACAGATACTTACTTGATATTTTTTACACTGCCCAGCAGAACCATTATGTCTTTCTCCCTTGAATATAACATGCTGAGAGGGCCACGTAATTTTATAATAAAATCCTGTTTTCAGTTGGTGCTTGCACTAAAGGTCTGCTATCCGACCTGAACCCGACGGGACCCGATGATGTGTCGGGTTTGCGTAGGTTCGCTCTTCCGGGTCCGGCTTTCGGGCTCTGGTCGGTCCGGGTCGGGGACACACAGCAAGAAGTGTTAAAAGTAAAAAAAACCTACCTGAGCTGGGAGTCCAGGACATCAAGGAGGGAAACTCTGAGTCTGCACAGTGAGCAAGCGACGACATCACGCTCATGCTGCAGCTTCCTGCAGATTGGGAGTCACAAGGTAAGTAAAGGGAACATTCCGGTGTTCCGGTCGGGCTCGGGTGCAGGAAAAAAATGGAGGGACTTGGGCCAGGTCGGGCTTGGGTCCGATGTGGTTCCATTGGGTTTGGGTTGAGTTTTTTTTCCGTGACCTGAGCAGGCCTTTAGCTCGCACCACTGCCTGGACTCAGCAGTCAGCACTCCATATGATTCTAAGTGACTTTTAGCCTCCGTAGAACTGGAGAAGTGAGGATAGGCCCCAGTGTGCATGGGTATCCTAATGGAATTCCAGCTCCGAAGGGCCGTAAATTCCCGATCCCGCTTGGCCACTGTAAAAGTGCGGGAGCAGAACCACATCAGAGCTAATTAATTCCCCCTCCACAATGCTAGCCCAGCAGTTGTGGCCATTTTCTAATTCAAAAATTTTAAAATTGCTAAGACAGCATCTCAAGATGGAGGTGCCTTCTCTCTCCTTTACCTGTAGTGGCAGGCTGGAGGGCCTCCTATTGGTCCTCCAGCTGCGAGAGCCCACCTGCCATCCTGAATTGGATGGCGAGCGCATCCTCTGGCCACTATTTGGTTAATTCAGGGAAAATCACTGCCGAGTGACTGCTGTCAACACGATGAATGATTTGGGACTCCCATATGACTCAAAGCCCAAAGTCCTGCCCCTGGATTTTCATAGTGGTAAGATATAAAAGAGTTCCAGGCGACACGCGGAAGTGTTACAAATCTGATCACTAAACCATACTGGAATATTTCCTGAATAACACACCCACAATTGTCAGGCCGAACCTTCACCACCTGTAATCACTTATTTAAACAACAAGGAAGTTTCAGGCGTAATCACAGCTCTAACTGTGGATGTCGCATTGCTTTGACTTTAACTCCGTGAAACCTTCAAAAACCTAGATATTACTACTTTTTTCTCTGAACCAGTGCAGAAAGAATGCCTTAGGAAATGACTTAAAAACATTTTTCCAACTTCCTTTTTCTACTGGTTTTCCACAAGTGGTTATATCTGTCAACCTACGCCGAGAGCCAGAGGCTATAAAGTGTTACCAGCAAGTGCAGAAATACTCAACAGCCAGGTGTAAAGTGTATGAGTAAGATGAAAGGTGTAAGGTATGCATTATTTCAAAAGTTCTGTGAGTAAATTGGTATACATTTGTGAAGGTAAGTATTGAACACTGTGTAATCTGTTACAACCTATTACTACTTATAGTCAAGTATGAAATTTTGAGAATCAGTACTAACCTCATGGAAAATGCAAAATAATGAGAATTTTACCTAACAGCTGAACTTGGATCACTTTGATTTTATTTGCCAATCCTTCAAATGAAGGTGTGTGGGATTGCATTGGATCTAACTATACTAATACATATCCATAAGACATAGTTATACTTATAAATATGCATAGGATCTATCTATACTTATACATATGCACATAATCGAACTATACCTGCATATATCCATAGCCATTGCTCTGCTAGAAGCTTCTCTGGCATCTGACTGAAAATAAAATCCTTCTTGGTGGTGTAGTGAGGAGATGCTATCCAATCTCTAGCTGACTGAGGGATCGGGGGATATTAACTCCTGAAATCTAATGCTGCTGTGTACTACTGATTTGTGATTTTCCTAACCACATCAACAAATGAAACTTACCCCCTTGAAAGGCGTACTCTACTAATAGAGGAAATACAGCACTAAAATGTGGCTGGCTTTATTTCTGCTTTGAACTATTAAGGAACAAGATACAATCGATTCTTCCTTGAAGCATTGATAGAAAACAAGATTCAATCCTTTATCCTCCCCACCTTCGAGCAATCTAGTTAGAGTTTGATAGTAATGGGACGTCCTTGACAACCTAGGAGTAAAAACTGTTCTGTGCCATTCCTGGCACGTGGCAAGACCACATTAAAGGAAATTAGGGAAAAACTCATTGGGCTGAATTTAGTTGAACTCCCGACGTCAGGCTTCATGGCGGTGGGGGGGGCGTAAGATCGCAGTGGCAGCCGCCCGCCATGAAGCCCAATGCCAGGATTGCCAGGCCCGATCTTCCTAGCAGTGGCAAGGCTCCATGATGGCCCCCGTGCCGCTCGGCGATGGGACCTGACTTTAAATATTTAAATAAACCTCATGAATACATTTACAATTCCCCACAATCTTACCGGCTGTCTGGGATCTTCCATGTGATGGGCGGAACTCACGCGCAGTCACTTTCCCCTCAAGGGAAAGCTGATGCCACCAAGGTGGGGAAGGGGAGAGCTTCGGATTTTTAGTACAGTTGGGTGGGGGGGGGGGGGGGAGGGGGAGAGAGAGGTGGAAACGGGGTCAACTGTGCTTTTCTAGTGTGGGGGGAGGGGAGGGTGACCTCTGCACTTTGTGCAGCTGTGGGGGGGAAAGTCAGTTCTGCAATTTGTGTTTTGGGGGGCAACAGGGCAGGAATTAGTTTGTGGTGTAGTGGGGGGGGCGGGGGCTGCATGGTACAACTCTGCAGTTTTTCTGGCAGGTCAGGCAGCCCTTTTAAAAATGGCGCCAGTGCCTGCCTAAAGGCAGCTGACACAGTTCACAGTGTCGCTGGGGCTGCCCCTGACACGTGATTGGAGGGGGGGCAGTCCGCCCTGCATATTTAAATGAGACGCTGCACGTTAAATCGCAATAGCGTGCGGACCGCCATTTCTTTCACCTGCCACCACTCCTGGCGGCGAGAAAAGAAAACTCAGCCCATGAGCTGGGAGATCCCAATTTTTGATGCGACAAAGTTTTTAATTTCATAATGGTCAATGTTCATCCCTGTTCTCTTATATTCTCAATCAATGCAGTTTGGAGAGCTGATGGTTAGTAGGTAAGTATTGATCTGATCCATTGTAGATTAATAAGCATTCACTTTAATATTCCCTGGCATCCAAAGGACATTACCAGGATTTGGCTTCAGTTCCATGAATATGGGAATTCTGAAGACATTTGAACACCACAGTTTCGTTCTGTGTGATATATTAGTGACTTCTGTGCTACGCAGTTTAAAATCAAGATAAGCGAGTGTAAGAGGCTAGCACTATGTGAGGAGAACCCCTTTACAGGGTGGCCTGTGGCTGCTGGAGTGCCCAGGCGGACAAAAAGGGCCTAGAGTGCTGGCCCTCTGGCCTGCTGCAGGAAGGCTGCCTCCAAGCAGTTAAATTGGTCCCCGCTGCCTGTGGGGACTGGGAAGGCCAACTGGAAAATTCCAGTCAGCCTCCTTTAATTGGCCTTAAATGACCCGTAACCGAGTTCTGTCAGCAACCAACCTAATCCCCACCACCTCCCCCCCCCCACCATACGACCTCTGCAAAAATGGCCCAGGGAAGTGTAATGTTCTTGGGACTTGAGTGAGATTTAGTTGAGTTTTGTAAGAAATATGAGGCAGAGACTGAGACAGAAGCAGTGAGCCGTTGAACATAATGGAGTTTTACTTTCACTTTCCCTTTGCTAGCATGTTTGTTCTACAGCAGCCCCAACAGTACATGATGCACAATACAACTGCAATTTCAAAACCCTGCAACGCTACTGGGAGGGATGGAGCTGGGGAGCTAGCGTACTGGCCAGTGGCATTATTTTTTAGCGCCCGCCCACCTCCAATCTCAGCCCCAGCGGGGCCTGAAAATCATGACCATAGTTTGAGCCTGTCTTCCTGTAACTAATTTAGCTTCATTTGAATAAAACAGAACTTTAAGGGTTCTGTTGTCACGATGTAGGGTGAAAAGGTCAGTCTGAAATTACCCTTTCTTAGACTCTTTTTTTTGAAGAAAAAATATCAAGCAGAATTTCCATGAGGGTTCTGGAATCTTCTGCCTTGACTTCAGCAGAAGATCAGTGGAAACTACAGACAAAATGTATAATCAAACACTTTTGTCATTATTCCCAAGATTCTGCCGATCTGCTGAAGTTAAGGCAGGCCCCACCCCACCCCGACGCCCAGTCACAGAAATTCCAGGCATATATTTATTGCATTAAACTACATTACGCAGTACTGAGCTCCTTGGCTGTAAAGCAAATTGTGTAATTGTTGTCCATAGTAATAGATGGTTGATTGCACAAGCGGTGTAATATTTCCTGTTTCTGCAGAGCGTTTCATTTGAAAAAAAGACTTAAGTATAAGAGAAGGTAATAAACTATTAATAAAATTAAATAAAGATTGATCAAGTTAATTTACTAAAATTATTACATTATGATAGCATTAATACTGGAAATGTATTTAAGTAATAGGAGAAGGCGTGCAGCTACCAGGAGGAGGAAAAATTAGATATGACGGAGTGAAAGGGCCAAAACAGACACTAATACGGTGAATGTACTAGTGCGCCCACATTGTTTTAGGAAAATTGTAGTTAAGCTGAACATGTCACAATTACTATTGTGAAGTCGTTTCTCATGTGTATGAAGTTGCTTTAGTCCTGGGAGGAACTAAAACTGGCACTTGTTTTAGAGAGCCCATGTGATTGTTGTATGACTATTGTTTTTTCCTACAAAATGTAGCTTGGATGTTGTATTTAGTAGTCAGTGGGAGCATTTAATTATATTTAAAGGCATATTCTGCAGCTCTGTAGTAGGGTTATCGGGGTGTTCAAGCCACAGCCAAATACACCACAGTTACCCGCAGTTGAAAGACGTTGCTGTAGCTTAAAGAATCATTAATTTTCTGCAGAAGGGCAAGATCAGGCCAGGCCTCTAAAATGTCAAGAATGGGATTGAGAGTGCTGTGCCACAAAGCTAAGCAGTGTTTACGCTGCCAAGACCTGGAAGGGTTTGTGAGAACTGTTGATCCTGTTCTACACTTCAGAAAGCAAAAAGACATATTTGGGCTTGTTCCTTTAAACAGATGCTATGGGTACACATTGCAAAGCTGCTGAATGGCAGATGTTTGTTATTTTAGCGAGAATCTAGGAAAATTGTTTCACCTTTGTACCCTACCACAAAACAGTGCAGTTATTGGGCTTAATGTTTCTCCATGCATTATAGAAATTTTTTGCTGCTAAATTTAAATGTTTTAAATAAAAAGCATAGATCTTGCAAAGTTACATTACAAACCTTCAAGCATAAAAGTGGTTTATATTTTAAAGACTTCAGGCAAAAATTGGTAATATTTTGGAAAAATATTTATTGGCCCTAACTGCACAGAGAAAATTGTGCAGCAGTGTAAGGAGGAAGATTGGGGCTGCTGAGTACAAATCAAAGCACAAAATGCCCAAAGATAAGTTTTAAGATAGAAACAGCCAGCAGAGCCACTAGGGTTTAAAATAAGAGTTGAAGAAATGATCAGCAGTTGATATAATTCACTCCTGAAAATTAGTAAAGGAATAAAGGCCTGCCCAGAGATTGAACACAGGGGAATGGTGGGGATGGGCAGGGATGATTTTGATGCTCAGAAAGGCCAGCCATTATCTACTTAATTGTTCAGCATTGTTTTAAAAAAAAAACAGCCAACAAGACAGCTGAATGCACAAATGTATGGACCAAATGTAGTTTTTGAAAATATAATTGTATAAAAAAATCGTGTTCTGGATTTAATTTGTGGTGGATGATCACATAACAAGTGCTGAATGAAACCAATGAAATGTAGTTGATGTTTGTGGCTTAATGTGTGGTTTAATTCTCTCACTAATTATCCCTCATGGTAACACAACTGCGAGAACATGTTTTTAAACTTCGAGTTAAGGGGCATCCTGCTAACCAGCCTTTGTTGTTTTAATATTTTAGGCAGCATTCTAGGTAAATGTGGTAACTTACAAGAATTGTCTTTTTTCCATATTAAAATGTAATGACTAAATGCTGTTTTCAACAGACTCCATAAGTTTTCAGAGCATAAGCTGCCTTAATAGCTGAATGCACAGATGAAAATATCGTTGTGATGTAGCGGATAGGACATTCTGCGCACTCCCGCTTTCTCTCAATTACAACATTTGAGTGTTATCCAACTAAAGATTGTTTGTTTGTTTGTTTCTTGCTTCAGACCTCTCATTATGAAAATCTGAAACAAAGAGCTGTATTTTTAGCTCCTGCCAGGGCTGGAATCAGGGGCGGGAAGGAGCTAAAAATAGCCCACCGCTGGCATACCGGTTTTCCAGGTCCGTCCTGTTTCTGGGCCATTTTTGCACAGGTGGGTTGTGGGGAGTGACCAGGGCAATTAAAGGGGGCCTGTTCCTGTGCTGTACTGTTCTTTGAGGCTGACTGGGATTTTCCAGTTGGCATCTAGGTCTCCGCAGGTGGTGGGGGCCAGTTTAGGCGCCTGGAGGTGGCCTCCCAGCGGCAGACCAGGGAGCCAGCGCTCCAGGCAGAACGGAAGACACTCCCTGCCTGCCTGGGTGCAAGTGCAGCACCAGCTGCCCAGTCGAGGGGCTTCCCACCCCCACCTCCTCCTCCAACAATGGTTGCCTGGTTGCAAAAGCCATTTTTTAATTCCAATTTTAAAAAGTTGGAGGAAGGATGCCTCCATCTTGAAGCGCCCTCTCTCTCTCTCTCACTTACCTTCCATTACAGGTTGATGCTCCTTTGAAGCTGGAAGGCCTCTGATTGGCCTGCCAGCTTCGAGAGCCCATCCACCATCCTTAATTGAACGGCGAGCCCGTCTCCAGGCCAATTAAGGAGGCACCCCCATGAAACTTGGGGTCAGTGACTATTTTCCCCCAGGGGTGGGTTCAGGACCTGAAAATGGTCCTGACTTCTGTTTCCCACCACAAAGGGAAAATCCTGCCAAAAGTCTCCAGTCTCTCTACAGAAGTAATTTAGGTTAGTCAGCTAATAAGAGGATCAAATGTCACATTCTTTAATGCTGCTTGTCAAAGTTTTTGTGCATTTTATTTCTGATTTCCCTTAAAATTAAGGTGCCAGCACCAGATGGTGAATCCCTAGAAAATATCATACAAGCCTTTTCAAAGTAAGCATTGAAAGAAAGCTTAACTGATCTCTTTAGTTTGGATCCAATGCTCCCTCTAAGCTGCGCAGATGCATAGTCAACAGGATTATATGCAGGGGACAAACAAGCTGCACGCAAACAGCATTCTACTTAAGATGCACACATGCACGGCCATGTGACTGTCTTTAAGGGACCGCACAGTGAAACAAATGGGCTGCGTACAGCAACGGGAAATTAGAGGGAAGATTGGTAGTATCATAACACTCAGGCAGCACCTTCCAAACCTGTGACCTCTACCACCTAGAAGGACAAGGGCAGCAGATGCATGTTAACACCACCACCTGCAAGCTCCCCTCCAAGTCACACACCATCCTGACTTGGAGTTATATCGCCGTTCCTTCATTGTCGCTGGGTCAAAATCCTGGAACTCCCTTCCCTATAGCACTGTGGGTGTCCCCACCACACATGGACTGCAGCGGTTCAAGAAGGCAGCTCATCACCACCTACTCGAGGGTAATTAGGGATGGGCAATATATGTGGGCCTAGCCAGCAACGCCCACATCCCATGAAACTAATAAAAAAAAAAGTGAGCAATCCTGTTCTATTCAGATTGGCATATAAAGAAGTAGACAAAAACAAGTGAGTATTTGTATAGAAATGGCTACGGCATACACTGTAATTATACAGAGTATGCATTTAGGTTGCATGTGGTTGTACAGTACATCCTTCAGAACTGAGCCATGCAATATACTGCCTGCATCAAAAGTAAAGTGCCTGCATAGCTGAGTTAGTACCAATTGCTTCCAATAGCATTACTGTGTAAAATGTAATTGTCCTTTTATGATCATGGACGCTCCTGATCTTTACATAAAATACTTGTCGATTAATCGAGGGAATAGAATGGCAAATTTGTCTTGGGTTCATAAAATGCACTTGTAAGGAACAGCTGCATGTGTGTTTACAGAACAAGTTAGACGAGCAGATCCAGTCATGCCAGTCAGGCATCACTAAACAACATTATCACCAATTGTAGCCAAGGATATCCAGGTGTCACATGGTGCTAAGGACCTAACTACTTAAACAGTGACGGCACTAATGGGGTGTCAAGAATCCTTTTCCGCTTCTCAGTGCCAAAAGAAACCAAGATAGCATCAGTAACCTGGAACAGAAACCTGTTCTCTCCTAATTAGGTTGAACCTTCTCTGGTGCCTCAAAACTTAGTAGTTTGTTTAATTTGGTTGACAACACTGCTACCACAGTTATTGGGCTCCACAGGTTCCAATTGAGAGGTTCATTGAGCACTTCATAGCTGAATATGCGCATGTTTTTTTTAATTCACTGCCAGGATGTGGAGATCTCTGGCAAGGCCAGCATTTATTGTCCATCCTTAATTGCCCTCGAGAAGGTGGTGGTGAGCCCATTGCTTGAACCGCTGCAGTCCATGTGGTGAAGGTTGTAGCAGTTTTGATAGAACTGAGTGGTTTGCTAGGCCACTTCAGGAGGCAGTTAAGAGTCATCCAAATTGCTGTGGGTCTGGAGTCACCTATAAGGCAGATTTCCTTCCCTAAAGGACATTAGTGAATCATCTGGCAGTTTCACGACCGTAAACAACATGGACCGCGCTTTGCAGAGCTGCCGCAATATTAAATGTGGTGGCTTGTTTAAATAGCAGGGCCGGACCTCCCCCACCCCCCGATAATGTGACATGGCGCCATTGCACATGTGACGACGCCATTTTTAAAGGGCTTCGAGCCCTACATTGGAATTTAAATTTTCAAAGAGATATTGAATTAAAATTTATTTAAAAAGTTAAATGTTTCCAGCCCCTCTCCCACCTGCCTAATAACTATACCTTTCATTCATTGCCCTCTCTTCCCCCTGCCAAAGTACTTACCTTGTGCACGAGACCCGCCCCTGCTGCCAAAGTTCATAAACTTTTAACTTCACCCCTTCCCACCATCCCCTACACCTATCCGATTAGTTCGACCCGACTCCTGCACTGAAATACTTACCTGCTCTCCCCTTCCCACCAGTGTCCCACTTCAGTTCTCCAAACGGGTATCCAAAGGCACGGGAATGCCGGCCACCGGTAGCAATATCACAGCGAAATGGGTAAATACATAATTCGTTTATTTTAATAAATTAACATACTTAGATTTGGCTCTCGTCGCCGAGCGGTGGGGGGGGCCGACACAAGGCCTCACCGCCACTGGCAATATCGGACCGGGCCATCCCGGCGTTGAGGCTCATGGTGGACCTTTCCCAGAGGCATTTTCCGGCCCCCCCCCCCCACCATTACGCCCGATGTCGGGGGGTGGGGGGGCTGTAAAATCCAGTCCACTAACTTGTTTTAAATTCCAGATATATTTGATTGATTAACTGAATTTAAATCCCCAGTTGCCTTTGTGGGATTTGAACTCTTTGGGGGGTACGGGGGGTGGGGAGTGGTTTAGGTCCTCCCCTGCGGTGAGTTTGGGGATGGGGAGAGCATTTAATCGGCAGGATGATGGCGGGTGGGGACCCTGTCACCTTCCCGACTCCACCCCAATTAGGTCCTGCCTTTGCTGGTATTAGCCCAGCGGTGGGTGGGCCTGTCACCACAATGGAAGCACAGCAAGCAAACCCGTGCAGGTTGCTTGTCGGCTCCTGGGGGCAGTGGGTGTCCATCGTTCAAAGGCACATAATGCCTGATCGAGGGACCCAGCATTGAGAAGTGAGGGGCTGCTGAGAGCCACACCACTGTCCTTGTTGTCGACACCCCCCCTACAACCCCTTCCCCCATGACCCCCATCCTGCGAAAACCCTCCCACCATCAGTCACCTGTGCTCTGGGTCCCTCAACGATCCTATGCCTCGGGTGGGTGCATTACCAGCAGCAGCCACCACCTCTGCAGTGGCACTGCTCAGTAAAAGAGCTGAAAGCCTCTGATTGGCCAGCAGCTCTCAGCAGTCAGGGCTTCCATCACCAGGATCCTTTAATACCAGGGAAGGTCCACCACTGTCCACTTAAGTGCCTGATCGGTACGAAATGCAGTGAGCCTTCTCACAAGGAAGTGACACGGGGCTCGCACCAGTGGCTGAGGCCCCCGTTGCCTACATAAAATCCCGCCCCCATGTCTCTGGATCAATAGTCCAAGCCTCTGGATTACTATTCCAGCGACATAACCACTATGCAAAACTACCAATTTGTACTTGGGAGTTTATTTCTAACATGAAAGTGAAATGGTTCCTGACATTATTGAACTACAAACCTGCTTTTTAGATCATCTGTTTTTGATTGACATTCTGAAAGGCAGGCCTAGGACTCACCCAGAGGGCTGAATTTTCCCTGTGGGCTTCTGAACCCCTCTGTCAAGCTCAAATGGAGGTCAGAAGCCTGCACTCTTTGTGACTTTGACTTTCCCTGGAGCCACCAATTAAAGCCCAAAGGGCGGGCTTACTGTCGAATTAAGGATGGGGGGGGGGGGGTGGTTGTGGTGCTCTTGAGGCTGGAGGGGCAATCAGAAACTGATTGAAACCAGCATCAGGATGCCATGGCAGGTAAGTGACGGAGAGAGCACTTAAAAATGGAGGTGCCCTCTCCCCAAGCTCTTTTTTAAACTTTGAGTAACACATAGATTCAGCAGCCAGGCCATCATTGTGGGGCAGTGAGGAGCCACTCTACAGGGTGGTCTGTGGCTAATGTTGCACCCAGGCAGTCAGGGAGGGCCTCTAGGCCTGCTGGAAATGCTGGCCATCCCCACCACCAAGCCCCCTACCCCAGTCTGTTCCCAGAGGCTGTCTCCAGATGGCTAAACTGGCCCTCGCCGCCTGCAGGAACTTGGAGGCTGACTGGAAAATCCTAGTTTTTTCAAAAGCCTTAAGTGGCCATTAATTAGTTGAATTGGCTATCCACCGCTTGTGGGTGAGTAGCTCTGCCGCCTCTCTGCCCCAAGTCGCCTCCGGGAAAATGGCCCAGGGGCAGGATGGGGCTGGGGAACCGGCACACAGGCCAGTGGTGCTATTTTTATGGCCTGACCCTGGCGGGGGCTCAAAATCCAGGCCAGAGTCTTTGATGTCACTTTTCAGTTTCATTTGGATCAAAATATTGTCTTATAATTTTATCTGCCACTGCATGGGTTTAAACTCCCCCCTGCCCCACAATGGTGGCCTGGCTGCTGAATCTATGTTTTACTTTAAGTTAAGCAAAGCTACAGTATTCTGATATCTTTCTTCTTTCTTTCTTTTGGGCCTCCTTATCTCGAGAGACAATGGATACGCGCCTGGAGGTGGTCAGTGGAGTGACCTCTCCATGGCGCATGCCTGGGCAAATTTATGGAGGTTGAGAGTTGCCCAGTCGTCAAAACCCCCCTCTCGGCCTTTCTGGTGGGGTCCAAAGGAGTGCAGGACACGACGTTTGGCACCAGTATGGCTGCAGGAACTGCCGGAAACATGCCAAAGGTGACACATGACCGCCTACGGGGTTCCGCTCCGGATTTATCACTATTTGAGATAAATAATGGCCCGGATTTAGTCATCTCCATGGCATGGATTTCATCTTTCCCGACATTAATTTCATTCTGGCGCCAATTATATAGGATCTCCTGGTGTCCAGTAACACTGATGTCATCAAGCAGCCTAAGCAGCCAATCACCTTGAAGAATTCTCATAGTCAGCAAACTAGAAAGTTAAAAGCAATGATTATTCTTTACTTTTTGATTATTCTACAAAGTGAAATAAAGATTGAGACATACACATAGGATTAAAGTAGAAACTGAAATACAGAAACAAACATTAAAACAAATCATTATTATTTTAATCTAAAGATTTTTTAATAAGATAAATTTGATATTTCACAATTATTAAATTAGTATTTCACGGCCAGATATGTTGAACTAAGTCTTAATTACCGTTAATCATCATGAAAAACCCAGTTACACCTCATTCAACTAAGACTAAGCATAAAAAGTGGAAGTTCATGTCAGATCTAGTGATTTCTAAGACATCCATCTGTGAGCGACTTCACCAGCGCACCCTGTGGATGAGTGAAGAATCATTGATAGTGACTTCTGGATTTCCATGTTTAACTGCATGTGTGGACACCTCAGGTTGCTATCAGCTTCATTGATCTTGCTGATGAACACTTACCATGTTGCCCTCATTACAACTGCAAAATCCAGACCACTCTGATTTCAGTGGAGCAGTCGATTTTCTGTGAGAGAACTGTATGCAGCATCTGCTTAATCGTTATACTTGAACCGTTATTTGGCTCATACATCCATCTCCAGGTTATACATGATCATCTCCTGAGTCACAAAATGTAAATATTACTTCACAGGTGATGTGCACCAGTGTCCCCCAGCAAGAAATCTACTCATAAATAAACCTTTGTGCAGGATGAAATAACATAAAATCTTTATGAAACATATAGGAGATTTGCTTTTGTGTTTAAAAATCCTAAGGAACTTAGTTTTTGTAGTAAAATATAAAACTTTGGTTCCATGTATCAAAATTGAAATTCTAATCATGGTAACTAAAATGAGGCTTCCTGTAAGAAGAATGAGTGTGTGAGGAAATAAGTGTGTGCACATGACACCAAGTTAGGAGGCACAGTAAGTATCGCAGTTGGGAGCAAGCAGTTACGAAGGGATATAGACAGATTATGTGCATGGGCAAAACTGTGGTAAATTACATTCCATGTGGGGAAGTGTGTGGTCATTCATTTGAGATCCAAGAAAGACAAATCTGAGTATTTTCTAAATGGTGAGAAACTAGAAATCCTGGAGGAGCAAAGAGATATGGGTGTCCATGTACACAAATCAATAAAAGCTGATGGACAGGTTAAGGGAAATGTTGGTCTTTATTGCAAGAGAACTGGAATACAAATGGGAGGAGTTATGCTTCAGTTGTACAGAGCCTTGCTTAGACCACACCACACCTCGGGAAGAATATGTTGGCCTTGAAGGGGTTGCAGTGCAAATTCATCAGAATGATACTGCAGTTTGGGGGTGGGGGATGTTACGGGGTTAAATTATTAGGATAGGCTGCATAAACGTTATTCCCTTGAATATTGAAGATTGAGGGGTGATCTAATTGTGTTGTTTCAAATGATGATAGGATTCAACAAGGTGGATAAATGGAAAATATTCCTTTTGGTGGGGAAACCAGAACAGGAAGTATAATCTTAAAATTAGAGCCAGCTATTCAGGAATGATGTCAGGAAACACTTCTTCCTACAAAGTGTAGTAGAAATTTGGAACTCTTGCCCCACAGGACTGTGGATACTGGGTCAATTGAAGCTTTCAAGACTTAAGTCAACAGATTGTTGTTTGGTGAGCATGTCAATTATATGGAGTAAAACCGGATAAATGGAGTTGAGGTACAGATCAGCTATGATCCAATTGAATGGTGGAACCGACTCAATGGGACTGAATGTCCTAATCCTGTTCCTAAATACCCAACCCTATAAATTTGCTGTGTTTACCATGAAAACAATATTAAATAGGGTTTAGCTTTATATTGTCAGTAAGAATTTTTTCACCCAAAAACATTCATTATCTTGTAAAGGTTAATAATGTTCTGATATTTTTATATCAGATCATTTATTAGATTCTTATAATCACATTCAGATATGATTGGCTATTTGAAATTATTTGCATGCTCCTTCGTTTCCCTGTCTGTAATTTTCCGTCTGTAGAATGCTGTGCATCTAATGGTCAGAATTAGAACAAAAGTCATCCTCTTGAAAGTCCCCAAACAACTGTACACTTCAAAAGCGAACCAAATTTTTGCTAATATTAAATATGCATTGCTTTTATCTATATTTTACTGGCATAATTTATTAACAGCCATATTGTGGTGTCTTGCTACGTTAAAGGTGCTACATGAATGCAAGTTGTCGTCAACATGAGCTTTTAGTGCAAATGTGGTCTTTTCTTCTGAACAGTTCATTGGAGAGGGAGGGGTGAGGGCAAGGGAAAATAAGGGGCAAACCAATTTATCTGTTTTCAGTGCCATTGTTTGTGACAATAATGCCTGATGTCATATTGGTTTGGTCCGTTTTCTTTTTAATTATTCATCAGGCACAAGTAAGAAATCTCAATTTTTAAATGATATAACAATTGCTATTCTCAATCCAATTTGTATTTTGAAAGACTTTATTTTACTTTCTTTAAATCAAAGCTCCTTTATTTTTGGTATTTTTTCCTGTTCCTATCTCACAGCTCTACTCACATACACAGAGAGGTTGTCGGGTCAACTAGCTCCCAACTCTCCAACATTATTATTGAACTGCCACTCCTGATTAAATTAGTCCAGATAAAGGCTCCTTTTGTTTATCGCTCTCCTCTTTCTCCTCTCCCTCAGCACATGGGTAGTGGCAACACAATCAAACAGTTGTGACATTGGGATCAGCACCTAAAAATCATAGCAAAAAACTCTAATCTCCCATGTCACAATGACAATCCCTCTGACCTTGCTTGTTCTTTATTGAAAATTGGTGCCATGTATAAATGTGCAGAAGTTACAAAGAAGTTAGCAATTAGGAGTGGCAGTGCTAACTGATTTTATCCTCCCACACAGGATGTTGAGGCCAAACTAAGTGTCTTTACTGCCAGCTGGTCTGGGCTCAGTTAGCTCAGACAGGGAATTGAAACCGGTCCTTTCTGTTCTCTGTGACTCAGTTATACCAAAGGAACCAGCAAATGAGGGAGGGAACACCTGACCATGTTTAATGCTGCAACAATATTTTCAACAAAAATAATCAGGTCGTTTAGTGGGAAAAATATTCTTTTGAATAGGCCCAATTTTTTGGATTTTGTTTTAAACGCATGTACTTTGGAGATGAGGAAATAATTTTCAGCTTTGGGGCCTGTGCAGTAATATGGTTCAGCTGCCCATTCTAGAATTCATAGGATCTTCCTCTGTTAAGATCAATGGGATGACAATTGGAAAAGTTCTATAATGGACAGGCATCAACTCTGCCACATTATCGCCCAGGTGGTGTGGTGGAAATAATCCAATCCCAGTGAAATATCAATACGATATCAATAATGTGATGCATTGTCAGTTGTCTTTTCAAATTGGACACTATTTTCGATAGCTTAAACTACTTCATTGCTTGACATCGTTCCACTAGAATTCATTTATCAAGGGCTGACACCCATAACTTTATTCCTCAAATATGTCAACTGTTTCCATATTAGGAATGGTGTACCTTACAGCTGTAAGTTGATTCAGTTAACTGTATGAGCTGGCATTGGGTGGATAAGGCAGTTTGAAGTTCAGGACAGGAGGGCCAACATTGTGGGGGATAGGAGTCTAGTTGGATCAATACAAGATGACCAACAGTGGGAGTTAAGTTACATTAGAGTGTTAACATCCAGGGTTCCATTTCTACTTACTATTGCCCCATTTATGCCTAAAAATGGGATTTGACTACAGGAATAAATAAGTCTTACTAAAATTGTACAGGGCTTTGGTGAGGCCACACTTGGAATACTGTGTGCAGTTTTGGTCATATTTAAGAAAGGATATACTCTTACTGGAGGCAGTGCACTGAAGATTTACTAAATTGGTCCCTGGGATGAGGGGGTTGTCCTATGATGAGAGGCTGAGTAAATTGGGCCTATATTCTCTGGCGTTTAGATGAATGAGGCGATCTAATTGAGACATACAAGATTCTGAAAGGGCTTGATAGGGTAGAAGCTGAGAGATTGTTCCCACTGGTCAGGGAATCTAGAACACGCAGACACAGTCTCAGGATAAGGGGTCTGTCTTTCAGGACTGAGATGAGAAGATACTTCACTCAAAGGGTTGTGAATCTTTGGAACCCCAGAGGGTTGTGGATGCTCTATCATTGAGTACATTTAAGGCCGCTATAGTTAGATTTTTGGTCTCGCAGGGAACCAAGGGATATGGGGAGCGGGCAAGAAAGTGGAATTGAAGCCCAAGATCAGCCATGATCATATTAAATGGCAGAGCAAGCTCGATGGGCCATATGGTCTACTTCTGCTGCTATCTCGTGTTCTTGTGAGGCAGGAGCTGGTCCAAAACCACTTATCAAAGTGAACCTCTGACACTGCTGGAGGTCCACACCATTCCAATTCTCAGGCAGATTTAAGTGGCCAGAGCATCTGCCGAAAACCGGCATTAATGCATGCAAATCAGGGGTCAACTACCATTGTCAACCCCAGTAGCATTTTCCTATACCCATATTTCTGTTGTCAGTTACCTTGGGCTGGATTTTAAGGAGCTCTTGACATCGGGATCCGTGTTGGTTTGGTGGGGGGGGTGGGGTGGGGGGAGGGGTGGGGGGGGAAGAGCCTGAAGATGGCCCCGGATGAGGCTCACCACGGACCTTGATGCCGGCGGGGCCCGGCCCAGCCTGATCCTCCCAATGGCGGCGGGACACCGTGGCGCCCTCCCTCCTGCTTGGTGATGGGAGCGCAATCACCATATGCAAATAAAGTAACTTAATAGATTTGCATGTGCTCATCATTAATCTTAATGTCCTGCTGCGATCTTCATACCAGCAGCCAGCACTCCCGCACCTTCGGATCCCCGTCCAGGGAAACGAGGCGCAACATTGATCGGGAGGGAGGAGGAGGTAAGTTTATCAGTGAGGGGGGAGTTGGGTGATGGGGTCAAACTAACATCATGGGTGTAGGGGATGGTGGGAAGGATTGTACTTTAAACTTTGTGCAGTTTGTGGTGCGGGGGGAGGTCAGATGGTAAAGGTAAGTGTTTTGGGTGGAGGGACAAATAATTTAATTGTTGGGTGTGGGTGGGACAGAGGCAAAAGAAATGTATTTATTGAATTTCATTCAATTTCTCTTTAAATATTTAAATTAGCCAGTAGGGCTGACAGCCCATTAAGATTGTGAGGAGGCGCTGATGCCATTTTTAGAGTCATAGAGCACTGAAACACTGGGCGGCACAGTGGTGCAGTGGTTCGCACCGCAGCCTCACAGCTCCAGCGACCCGGGTTCAGTTCTGGGTACTGCCTGTGTGGAGTTTGCAAGTTCTTCCTGTGACCGTGTGGGTTTTCGCCGGGTGCTTCGATTTCCTCCCACAGCCAAAGACTTGCAGGTTGATGGGTAAATTGGCCAATGTAAATTGCCCCTAGTGTAGGTAGGTGGTAGGGAATATGGGGTTAATGTAGGATTAGTATAAATGGGTGGTTGCTGGTCAGCACAGACTCAGTGGGCCAAAGGGCCTGTTTCAGTGCTGTATCTGTGACTCTATGATTCTAAAAATGGCATCAGCGCCTCCACACAGTCAGCTGATGCCATTGCTGGGGACGGGGTGTTGCTGGAAGATCGTTCCGGCAGTGGCCCACCATGGAGCCTGACGCCGGGAGTGCCGAGCCCAATCTTCCCGGTGGCAAGACTCCATGTCAGCAACTGCCCCCCTCACCCCGGGCTGGGTGACAGGACCGGGATTAACATATTTAAATTAATGGAATTAATATATTTAACTAAAATCAACCGCAATATTACCTTTGGGCCGCGATCTTCCGACCAGCGGCCGACACTCTCACGCCTTCACTTTCCCGTCCAGCGAAAGCAGGTGCCACCATGGTGGGGAAGGAGGGCATGTATGATTTTTGGGGGGAATGGACTGTAATGCAAATTACTAGTGTAGGGGGAGGGTGAGAAGGGGAGACCTCTGCACTTTGATCGGTTTGTGGGGGAAGGTCAAGTATTGAAGTTAAGTGTTTTGGTGGGGGGGGGGGGGGGGTGCAGAGAGGGCAAATGTTGAATTTAATTGTTGTTGAGTGGGAAGGGGTGATTCATTTATTGACAGTACATTGCGGGGGTAGCTCTTTAAAAAATTTAAAGGACTCAGCAGGGCTGGCTGTCCTTTAAAAATGGTGCCAGCGCTTGCACACAGGCAGCTGATGCCATTGCTGGCGTCTGAGAGCCCGCTCCCTCCATGTGATATGGGGGTAGGGTGCGGCCCGACCGGTTCATCATCCTGGGCTGCCGCGAAGAAGATCAAGGCGGCATGTGCAGGCCGCTATTTTTCCGCCTGCTGCTGCTCCCAGCAGTGGAAGCAGAAAATCCAGCCCAAGGAGAGGGTAAGGCCACGAACAAATTTGAGAACAAGGATGAGAATTTTAAAATCAAGGCATTACTTGACTGGGAGCCAATGTCGGCCAACGAGCACAGGGGTGATAGGTGAACGGGAGTTGGTGCGGGTGAGGACACTGGTAGCAGTTTTGAATGACCTCAAGTTTATGGAGGGTAGTGTGTGGGAGGCCAGCCCAGAGTGCAATGGAATAGTCAAGTCTAGAGGTAACAAAAGCATGAATGAGGGCTTCAGCAACAGATGAGCTGAGGCAGGCGTGATGTTGGACAATGTTAAGGAATTAGGTGGTCTTAGTGATGGCGTGGATATGTGGTCAAAAGCTCATCCGGGAACAACTATTGCATGAAGGTTGCAAACAGTCTGGTTCAGCCTCAGACAGTTGCCACGGAGAGGGATAGAGTCAGTAGCCAGGAAGAGACTTTGGAGTGGGAATGGAAGATAATGGCTTCAATCTTCCTAATATTTACTCGGAGGAAATTTCTGCTCATCCAGTACTGGATGTCAGATTAGGGTCTGATAATTTAGCAACAGTGGAGGAGTTGAGAGAGATAATGGTGAGGTAGAGCTGTGTGACGTCAGTATACATGTGAAAACTAATGGTGTGCTTTTGGATGGTGTTGCCGAGCCGCAGCATGTAGATGAGCAATAGGAGGTGGCCGAGGATAGATTCTTGGAGGACATTTGTAATGTCCTTGGAGGAGGTAATAATGTGGGAGAAGAAAGAGAAGCCCATTGCAAATGGTACTCTGGCTACGATTAGATAGATTAAGAATGGAACCAGGCGAGAGCAGTCCCACCCACTTGGATGACAGTGGAGGAGCATTATGGTGTGGTCAGCCATGTCAAAGGCTGCAGAACAGGTGAAGAACAATGAGGGATTGTTTACCTTTGTCACAGCCACACAGGATGTCATTTGTGACTTTAATGAGAGCCGTTTCACTGCTTTGCCAGAGCAGAAACCTGATTGGAGGGATTTAAACGTGGAGTTCCAGGAAAGATGGGAATAAATGTGGGAGGCGACAACACATTCAAGAGCTTTGGAGAGGAAAAGGAGGTTGGAGATGGGTAGTTGCAAGAACGGTGCGACAAAGAGGTAATTTTTGGAGGAGAGGGGTGACGACGGCGGATTAAAGGAGAAAAGAAGAGCACCTGAAGAGACATAATATTAACTAACAATATCAGATAACATGGGGACCAGGAGCAGGAGTTAGGTGGCCAGCAGCTTAGTCGGAATAGAGTCGAGGGAGCAGGAGGTGGCTCATGAAAAAGATGAACTTGGAGAGGGCATGAGGGGAGATAAGAGAGAAACCAGGAGAAAGATACAAGTTCAGGGCTATGGTTGAGGGAGCTTTAGAGGAAACTTGGCCTGGTGGGCTAGTGGAAGGAAGGAAAGTGCAGAGGCAGCTGATTGGATGGTCCCAATCTTGGTGAAAAGGAAGTCCCTGAGCTCCTCACAGTTATTATTAGAGGTCAAGTTAGAGGAGACAGGTTTAAGAAAAGAAAACAAAAGAAGTCTTTGCATTCCAAGATGATCCTGGCAAAGTGAATGATTGGCCCCTTTTTGTAACCAATGCAACTCAAATCAGTACGTCTGCTTAGGACCTCGTCCAGTTATGTTGACATGGGCTAGAAGTTTTAGCCTGTTGCTCAAGAAATGCTGCATTCAATTGTAAAATTGGCTTTTTGTAAAGCTGTTGTCCAGAGCTGTCCTTGACATGGCAATAGATTTAAAACAATATACTTAAAAGCATCATTAAACTACTTCATTACTCCTGGATTAGTTATTTTTTGAAGTCAGAAAAAGCAAGTGAAAAATACTGCCAATAACTGTATGAGAAAGTTTATCAGGTGCTGAGGCCTTGGGTTTGATGTGCACAACACACTATAACGTGGGGAAGAAGTGCCGACATGCCACTCTACAGAATTCATAGAAGTTAATTAACAGCCCTAAAAAGCTGACCCAACTCCAAAAAAGCAATGTACAACTGAAATCAGTGCTGAATAAAGGGATGTGACTGAGGTCACTACTTCAAAATAACTGGAAAAAGTCCCAATTTTTAATACATTGGATATCCAGATTCTTTTTAGTATTTTGAATCAGTTTTTGTTTTCCCCCCAGTAGTTTTATATATGTCATGTGAAAGGAAAGGGAGTGAAGTGGGATGTGAACTGATCAAGACTTAAGCTGCAGCTATCAAAGAATTTACATTTATTTAATGACTTTCATGACAACAGGATATCCCAGAATGCTTCACGACCAATTACGTGCTCTTTGAACTGTTGTAAAGTAGGGAAACTTTGCACAATGGGATAAATAACCAAATAATCCCTTTTTAGTCATGTTGGTTGGAGGATAAATGTTGACCAGGACACCAGGAGGCCCCCTTGCCACAAGGATTCTTAACATCTATCAGAAAGGCCAGATCGAACCTTGGTTTACCATCTCTGATAGATGGCATCTCTGACAGTATCTCGCTTCCTCAGTATTGTGCTGGTTTCGGCCTTGATTAGGTGCTCAAGCCTTGGCATGGGGCTTCAAATCATAACTTTCTGCCTCAGAATTGAGCATGCTACCACTGAGCCAGAGTTGATCCAAAAGCTCAGCACTAAGTATTAACAATTATCATTATTGGGAGAATGCATATGCAGTATAATGCATATACACAAGACAGAAGCAAGGTATACAGAACGTGCATCACTCTGGAAAGAAAACCTGTAATAATTTAGATGTTGTTACAAATGGAATAAATGCTGTACTATGCTATTATTTTAGTTACCAGCTCAATGGATGAGATGACATTAAACAGTACTATCTCACCTACACCTGCTAGCTAATGCTTGCTCTGGTTTTCTCTATGTAAATTTGCATATGCATTCATCCTCCTTACAGGCGCAAGTCTATCATCCTGTTTTCTGTGTAGATTGGGGAATGGGGGATTTGCCATTTAGTTTTACATTATTAAATAGACCAACAATATGAATAGATTTGAAAAGCAAAGGGTCTGATTACTACACTGGAGTATCAGCCTAGATTTTAGTGCTCAAATCTCTAGAGTGGGACTTGAATTTCAATCTTCTGACTCAGGGCAAGAGTGCTACCAACTAAGCCATGACTGATGCATGATAGTGCTTGCATGCACACAGAGAAAGGGACAGTAATGGAACGACTGTTTTAACTGACACAAGGTTTAAAAAATGAAGTGAAAGAAAAATAAGGTTACAGTATGTCAAAGGCAGTTTTCTTCAGGTAGCCATAGTTATGATAATGGCGGGCCAGACAGGCGATGAAAGTTTATTTGCAGGTCATGTACCAGAATATTACCTGTCATCAATATTTAATGCTAGCAACAAGCATCAGATGATGACAATAATATTTAACCCCAAATTTCCCTATATTTCATAAAGTGCGTCATTCTAAATAGGGCTCTTGGGAAAATTTTAATATTTGGCCTTTTTTTGGTGTATTATCCAACATTTTGAAGTATATTGTAATTCAGCATTTGAAGCCAAAGAATTATTTTGGAATGATCTTGGGCATCAGGTTGACTCTGAACGATTTTCAAAGCTAGAAAATTACAAGCAGTGCCTCTTATGCACCAATTCTCATTACTTCCAAGGTTTTGAACAGGCCACAAATCTTGCATGAGGAATCACGGTTAGTGCCATTGAACAGTCCCAATGATTGTGGCTATGAGAGAGAACCAGAGGACACAGATATAAGATGAATGGCAAAAAAATCAGCAACATAAGGAAAACCTTTTTACACAGGTGGTTAGGATCTGGAATGCACTACCTGAGAATTCATGTAGCATCAATTGCCATTTGCAGAAGAGTTCCAAACTTCTACCACCCTTTTCGCTCCTGAAAGGTCTGCCTCTAAATTTTACACTACGCCCTCTATCTACTCTGAGACTCCCCAATCAGCGGGAATAGTTTCTCACGACCTATCCTGTCTGTTTCCCTTAACATCTTGAAAATTTTGATCAAATCACCCCTTAACTGTCTAAATTTCAGAAAATACAACCTAGTTTTGTAATCTCTCCTCATAATTTAACCCTTGGAGTCTAGGTATCATTCTGGTAAATCTACATTGCTTTTCCTCCTGGGGCAGTATATCCTTCCTAAAGTGTGGTGCACAGATCTGCTCACGTGTGACCTAACTAGGCCTTTGTAGAGCTGTAGCATAGCTTCTTCCCTCTTAGTTTAGTTTAGAGATACAGCACTGAAACAGGCCCTTCGGCCCACCGAGTCTGTGCCGACCATCAACCACCCATTTATACTAATCCTACACTAATCCCATATTCCTACCACATCCCCACCTGTCCCTATATTTCCCTACCACCTACCTATACTAGGGGCAATTTATAATGGCCAATTTACCTATCAACCTGCAAGTCTTTTGGCATGTGGGAGGAAACCGGAGCACCCGGAGGAAACCCACGCAGACACAGGGAGAACTTGCAAACTCCACACAGGCAGTACCCGGAATTGAACCCGGGTTGCTGGAGCTATGAGGCTGCGGTGCTAACCACTGCGCCGCCCTCTTGTAATCTAGTCATCTAAATATAACTGCCAACATTCCATTAGCCTTTTCAATTATTTTCTGTACCTGTTCATGGCATTTTGATCTATGTTCCTGCACTGTTTCTAGCTTTTCACCATTCACAAAGTGCTCATTTCTATTCTTTTTAGGTCCAATGTGGATTACCTTATATTTATCTGCATTGAAATCCATCTGCCACAGTTTTGCCCATTCACTTGATCTATTAATATCGCTTTACAATCTTATGTTTCCATCTACGCTGCTTACAATACCGCCTATCTTTATGCCATAGGCAAACTTGCATAAATGGCTTTCTATCCCATGATCTAAGTCATTACCGAATACAGTGAAAAGTTGAGGAGCCAACACAGATCCTTGCAAGACACCATGGGTCGGATTTTCAAAGTGGGGTCGGGAACCTGACACCCGGATGATTTCCGGGTCCCAAACCCTATGCCTGAGCTGCGTCACTGTCAGGACAATATTTTTAAATGTAAATGCCCGAATTGGGAATGAGACAAGCTTGGTGCCCAATTAGAGGTGTTGAGTGCTTCCAGGAGGTGGGAGTTGCCTGCCTGGTGCCAGCGGCAAAGGCAGGCAGCAGCCATGTTGGGGGCTGCTGAACACAGCAGGCAGCTCATAACAGGGCTGGAGGTGGCCATGCAGACTAGATGACAGTAGAGCACTCAGACAGGCACAAATAGGTCCAGGAAAGGTCAGCTTAAATTAAATGGAGAGAAAGGTTTGCTGCGGGGACATCAGAAACTAGCAGCTGGGCACTAAAGTGCACCAGCCTATTCAGGTCGCCGAATTAAAGATTGAAAATACCCATCATGACCGCACAGGCCCCTTAAGCTCCATAAGGACTGAGTGTGTTTCCTGTTCCATCCCCTCTTCCGGCCCTTTCAAAATTCAAAACTGTCCCAGAGGCGGCAGGATCCTGAAACAGACTCCGGGACCGTGATTTGGAAATCCTGCCCACACCAGGTCCTGACCCTGCAGCCCTTTGAAAATCCGGCTCCATGAGTTGCATTCTGCCAATTCGAATACCTGCCCATTATCCTTATTCTCTGTCTCCTCCCACTCAGCCAATCTCCAATCAGGTCAGTAATTTGCCATCAATTCCATGAGCTTCAACTTTAGCTGACAGTCTGCTATGAGGGACTTTAACAAATTCCTTCTTGAAGTCCATATAAATAACACACAAGCACAGAATTATTACATCACGGAAGGAGGCCATTTGGCCCATCGTGTTTGCACCAGCTCTGCAAATGAGTAATTCACGGACTCGCAGGGGCCAGTCAGGCAGGCCCCAGCAGGACTGGGGAGGTGGATGATCGAGAGGCCTGGAGGAGATTCGTCAAGCAGAGTCGGCCCTTACCACTGGTGGGGGGTGGGGGAGGCTTCCATGGAGCACAGGGTGCCAGAACAGGAGGGAACACCAGTCCCACCCCCCACACCCGAGCCGGCACTCAGGCTGCCACGTCATGTGGCAATGGGCGCCCCCCCCACCCCCCTTCACCACTGGTAAAAAGCCAGAGGTGGAGGGAAGAGGCCTTAAGTGGCCATTAATTAGCCAGTCAAGGGCTTCAATTGACCCAAGGGCAGGAAAGCTGTTCGCCACCTCCCCCGCCACTGGTAAAATACTGCCTATCTTTATGCCATAGGCAAACTTGCATAAATGGCTTTCTATCCCATGATCTTAGTCATTACTGAATACAGTGAAAAGTTGAGGAACCATCACAGATCCTTGCAGGACACCAGCAGAGGCGGGTAGGCAACCAGCACGGCACCACCCCCATGCCCACCCCCACCATTCCCCCTCCCCACCCCACCAGCCCCTCAGCCTGCTCCCGGGTGGGGAATGTAAAATTTCAGACTTTGTTTACGATGCACTCAGTTTGCGAACACTCTGTGCAACCATTCAGTGCGTCAGTATATATTGCTTCCTTTTATACCTGGGAGTGAATTGGTTGCCTGCTCCCCGTCCCATCTCTGTTAAAACCAGAAGTGGGCAGGTTCAAGTTTAAAATTTTAACTCCCCGCCCAACCCAAATCTACCTGCTTTGTGGGTTAAAATTACCCCCATGTTTTTGTTGATCATAATCTTCCAGAGTAATAAACCCATTTGCCGAGGTATATATTTATTAATCAGCATAGACTTTAATCTGTTATAAACAAGTAGAAGCCAATGGTTTTGGTGAATTAAAAGAAAAAAACCCATCCGAAAGCACTTTACAGCCAATGAAGTAGTTTTGAAGAGAAGTCACTGTTGTAATGTAAGAAACACGGCAGCCAATTTGCACATAGCAATGTTCCATAATCAGATATGTGATAAATAACCAGATTGTTTGTGTTTTATTGACGTTGGTTAAGGGACAGTTATTCATCAGGACACTGGGGAGAATTCTCCTGCTCTTTCTTAAGTAGCACCACCTGAGACGACAAATAATGCCTTGGTTCAAGGTCTCCTCTGAAAGACAAAAGGATGTAATGCGCGTGCATCTCGATTTTGAGGATTTTAAGGTGGGACCTGTTTGTGCTGGGCACACGGCAGGATTTCATTCTGCTGAAATCTCTGGTTTAGGGGTAGGAAGGATTGTTTCCTCCACTTGCCTCTTTACCAGTGCACACAAACAAATGAGATGGATTGGGATCCCCATCATTTCTGCCTCTATTAGACATCATTGCTTTTGGCATAATTTATGAGGAGTTAAAAGAGTTGTAACCTTATCAAGAGCCGATCTGCCCAGCAGAAGCAATCCACTTACAGGTGTTTATTCCCTGGCTAAATTTGCCCATATTTCAGACATGTCTGTATATTTTGGGTAGGTTTTGTTTTGTGGAGCTGTTGAGTTGCACTTCACACTGCTGGACTGAGGGACCCTGTTATCAGCAGTACTTTATCGACTCCCACCTGCAGTAAGAGACACTATACAGCAGCATAGATTTCCCTACAGCAGAGAAGGTGAAGGAGGAGCAGCAGCAGAAAAGAGCAAAGTACAGTTTGCCAGCATCAAGTGTAGATGAGGCCAACCCGCTATTAGCCCATAAGGAGTCTTTAGGCCCCGGAGTTCTTATGAAGGACTGAGCGAGGTTTTGTGCCTTTATCAATGTCAGTTACTAAGGAAGTCCTGGATGAACTATGCGACCTTCTGCACAATGACCTACAGCCCAAGTTAAGTGACCGAACAGCTCTGCCAATGGCTCACAACATCAATACAATTCGGAATGTCATGCTACTGGCTCCTTCCAAGCAAGGGCTTCTACAACGTTAGCCTAAGTGGCATTTGGATCTGCCTTTTACACATTGCCAAACCATCTTCTGGAGAACTGTGGAATTCATCCATTTTGAGTTGCATGCTAGGCAGAAGCATGACAGAGTTCCATCACGGTGATGAATTCTTCAGAACTCAGAGGGCAACAGATGACATCCACAGTGGATTGTGGCCTTTTACTGTGGGCCCATTGAATTTCCTGAATAGAAAAAGATTCCATTTCCTCAATGTTGAAATAGCTCTGAACAATTACAACAGATCTTGCATGTCTCCGTTCTATTAGGGGAAGACTTGTTGAATTGGTTTCTGGGAGCCAAGCCAAACCCTTTGTTTGCATGGCTCGTGGCTGTACTTTGACTGCCAAACTCACCAGCAGATTATCACTACAATGTGATCCATTTATCTGCTGGCATGGTTATCAGGAGAATTATAGGAATTCCGAGGGCAAGGCTTCCGTGTCGTGATCGATCTGATAGAACATTCCAGTACATTCCTCAGTGGGTCTCTCAAATTGTGGTTGCTTGCTGTGCTTTTCAAAACTTTGATATTCACAAAGCACTGGAAGTGAAGTACCTAGTGGCTGATAGCATGAACATATAGGTAACAATGCAGTTCAAGGAGCAGAGGAAACTTGCGGTGACTTACGCCGATCATTAAATGTGCCAGTGCAGGTAGATAAGGCCATAAAAAGGGAAGATTGAGTTCCTGGTTTTGTACCTAGAATATAAAAACAAAGGAGCTAATATTGAATCATAGAACACTTTAAGCTACAATTGGAGCCTTAGTTGGTGAATGGATACTTTTCAAACTAGAGGGAGGCATACAATAGTGTTCCCCAGGAGTCATTATTAGGATCACTGCACTTTATGGAAAATATTAATGAGCTGGACTTGGGTGTACTGGGCATAATTTCAAAGTTTGCAGATGACACAAAACTGCACTTTTGAGTAGGCCACCTGCCCCAAGCTGGCAGGAGCCTCTTTCAATATGTGGAGCGGATCCCAATGAGGTCATTTTAGTATGAGGCTTGAGCAGGGGATTCATGACTGCTTCCATCTGGTTGTGATTGGGCAGAAGTCCAAATAAAGATAAGGTAATGAGGCTTCCCTAGATGAGTCACCCACTTCGGGCTTTGCATTCGCAATACCCTGCCCCTCCCTAAAATTGGCACCAATGTCTCTCATGTTTAACATTAAAAGTTCTACCAACCATAGAATGCAAGTGGGCAGAGCCCTGTGTTATACTTTAAATTTCATGTATGCAGAGTTCTACTTTCCAGTGACTGGAGAGCAGCACAAGCAGGGCAATATAACTCAAAGCAGGTATGAGTGTCAAAAGGTCTCTGCTTGATAACTGCAGCAGATGGGCGACTACTGCAGAAATATCTATCACAAATGTGTTTTTTTTAATTATAATGCTTGTTGATCTTCCTTGAATTTACATGAACATCTGTAAATTTATTTCACCTTGGTTGATGACTTTTAATTTATCTTGCCTCATTTTATATTGTAATGATTTTTCTTTTATTGGTAAGAAAACAAATTTTATTTCAGGTTGTTTACAATCAATTCTAAATTTTCCTTTATTGTTGCGTTCCAATGGCCACAGCTGTTTACATCTTTTTAATATCAATATTTCACTTAAAGCTTGGGAGGCTAATATATGAAATGCATATAACTTGTAATTGAATCCAAGCTGCATTCCTTTATGAAATTTCAATTTTACTTTCAAACCTTCCCCTTTTGAAGCTAGAGTGCATTTATTATTATGCAGACTAATGCAGCTGACTTTTGAAATAGATTTCATTTAACTAACAGGTTATAATGCAAAGAGTGATAAGCAGAGGTCAAGGAATTATTTCGAACAGCCAGAGTCTGTTGTGCTGCTTATTGCTGAGTGCACCCAGGCTATATGGCCCCAGCCATACAAGGTGATGAATGGTGGAATCGGAGTCTGTCACCTTAGTGGAGCTAGCAAGGAAAAAACTGGGACATTGGAGAGGGACTTGCAGGCTAAATACAGCTATTGGGGGCAGGATAGAACCCAAGATGGAGAACAGAGGTCTGCAAAGGGACTCTATGGTAAGAAAACAGAGATGTCTGGGATATGCTGCAACCTGTATAGGTGAGAGAGAAAGAGGAACTGTAGTATGTCAAGGATTGGGTCTTGGGTCTCGAGGGGTTGGAGTACAAGGGCCTGAAATTAACATATGGAAAGGAGCAACTGCTGTGATTTGACAGCAATGGATGTTTCCTTTGGTCCAACATCACTGTTAAGGGGAACAATCTTACTCAAGCGCAGAATCACACCACCCACCACCACCCTCCCCCCACCCCACACCCCGTGCAACTAAACATAATTTTCTCAGCTTTAAAACTGGTAATATATCAGGATGAGTTTATCATCCAAGTGCTGGACAGAAGTTCAGTTACTTCAATTAAGAAGTACACTGTAATAGTAAGGAGGAAGATCAAATGAACATAAAAACAGGAGGCCATTCAGATTATTAGATTAGATTAGATTAGAGATACAGCACTGAAACAGGCCCTTCGGCCCACCGAGTCTGTGCCGACCATCAACCACCCATTTATACTAATCCTACACTAATCCCATATTCCTACCAAACATCCCCACCTGTCCCTATATTTCCCTACCACCTACCTATACTAGTGACAATTTATAATGGCCAATTTACCTACCAACCTGCAAGTCTTTTGGCTTGTGGGAGGAAACTGGAGCACCCGGAGGAAACCCACGCAGACACAGGGAGAACTTGGAATCGAACCCGGGTCCCTGGAGCTGTGAGGCTGCGGTGCTAACCACTGCGCCACTGTGCCGCCCTAAACTCCTCAAGACTGTTCCCCATTCCATTAGATCATGGCTGATCTATACCTTAACTCCATCTACCCACCTTAGTTCCGTAACCCTTAATATACATAACTAAAATAAAATCTATCAATCTCAGTTTTGAAATTTTCAGTTGACGTAGCCTTTGCAGCTTTTAGAGGGAGAGTGTTTCAGATTTCCACTACTCTTTCTGAGAGAATGTTTTTTGACACCATCCCTGAATGGTCTAGCTTTATGTCTAGGGTTATACACCCTTGTTCTGTAATCTCACACCAGAAGGAAATAGTTTCTCTCTATCTACCTATCAAATCCGTTAAATCAATTAAATTACCCTTAATCTCCTATATACAGGATAAGTCTAAGCAATTAATCCTTTTAGCTCTGGTATCATTCTGGTGAATCTGAGTGCACCCCTCCAATGCCAATATATCCTTCCGAAAGTATGGTCGGATCAGATCTTGGTACAGCTGTAGTGTGACTCCCAACCCTTTGTATTCCAGCTCTCTTGAAATGAAGTACAACATTCCATTAGCCTTTTAAATTATTTTTTATGCTTGTCCATTAGCTTTTAGTCATTCCTGTAATTGGACCCCTAAAAGTCTCTGCTCCATCTTGCACAGTTTTGCCCAATCATTTACTCTGTCAAAGTCCCATTGTAATTTTCTGCCCCCATCTGCACTACTTACAACACCACATAACTTTGTATTGTCAGAGAACTTAGATACACAGTTCTCTATTCCTTCATCCAAGTCATTTATAAATATTGTGAAAACTCCATCCGCGACCTTGTCAAATGCCTTCTTGAAGTCCAAATAAATAACACCTATTGACTTCTCTATCTATCACGTTAGTACCTCCTCAAAAACTTCAACTAATTTCATTAGAGATGACTTAGCCATGACTTAACAGTGGCATAGTAGTAATCCAGAGCCTAGCGTAATACCTTGGGGACACAGATTCAAATCCCACAAAGGCAGTTGGTGGAATTTAAATTCATTTAATTAATTTTTTTTTAAAATGTGGAATTGAAAGCTAGTCTCAGTAATGGTGTCATGAAACTATTCTTAATTGTTGTAAAAACCCATCTGGTTAACTAATGTCCTTTAGGAAAGGAAATCTGCTGACCTTACCTGGTCTGGCCTACATGTGACTCCGGACCCTCTTAACTGCCCTCTGAAATGAACTAGCAAGCTACTCAGTTCAAGGGCAATTAGGGATGGGCAACAAATGCTGGCCTTGCTGGCGATGTTCACATCCTATGAAAGAATTTTTTTTTAAAAACCATGCTGGCTGTCTTTGATCACTCTGTCCCTCATAACAGAGATTCTAGTAACTTCCCCATAACTGACAGACTAACAGGCCTATCTATCCTTCTTAAATAATGGAGTGACATTGGTCATTGTTTATGACCAGTTTATGCCCGCTGAAGGCTCTTTTGGAGGCATTGGGCACCCATTTCCCACTCCCCCACCCCATCAGGCCCCAAACACTAACCTTTCTTAGGTATCATCTTAATCCAATATCTAAAGTAGAATTTTGCTTCAGATCTTCAGGGCAATCTGCCCCCTTTTAACCCTGTTTTTAGTTTCTGGTACTGCAGTGGATGTCCCGGAGGAGTTGTGTTGTATTTCCCTGGGCAGCAGTGGCATGTTCCTTCATTGTGATTGGTGTCCAACCTTGCATAACTAACACAGGGAAATGGGTCATGGCGGAGTCATGCCAGAGGATGGAAATCCTGCCCTGGGCTATCTCCGATGAAAATTTAGGCCAAAGAGTAAATATGCATCAGTTTTCCCAGGATGTATTTGTGTTTGCCAGCAGTTGTAGTGGAGAGAAACTTCAATGTTTGTTAGTTCAAGGAGACATGGAGTAGTTAGCAGGATTGGTTTTGGATCCAAATGTGAAGCTATATCGACTTGCTGGCTGACATTGTGACGTTCTGTTCTTGAATCTGGCAAATATTCTGATTCAGAATTGCTTCACTACTTGTTATACAAACTTAGTTAAAATACATCACAAGATCCTTCTTTGACTGAAGCCATTTTGTTTATTTTTATCTCTATTTTACATCTGTATCTGTTGCTACTTGGGCATGACCAAGTTTGACCAAACATGATATATTTTCGTTTGTGTTGTGAATTAGTGGCTGATCTAAAATCAGAAAGCAGAAGTATTTCTTTCCATGATAGGGGCTGTACTCCAGGGAGTTTTAAACACATCTGTGTTCATTCAACTGACTTCTCCATTTGGTCTTTCTGCAATTGCTCGATAGGCCCAAGGTTTAAAAAGTTTGTGTTGTCCCAAAGCTAAATAGTCATAGTTTGATTTTTTAAAACATTCACCAAAGCGTGATGTTGATGTTCAGTGATAAAGTGCTTACAAGAAATTTGACATGGTTTTATGCCACTTATGAGAGATATTTCTATAGTTCTTGGGTTATTAAAATATTCATTTTATACTTTGCATCTGTGGTATAAATAGAATGTTATAGCCTGCAGTTTCTCCATTCGTGAGGTGACTCGTAATCCATTTGCAACTTCATACTTTTGAGCTATCTTGTCAGCCACATTAGTGGAGATGTTCGTCTTATTGCATTGCTATTCACAGTGTATTGGCTGTACCTATTGTATCGTGTGAAAAATTGTAAGACAGACTTGCTTTGTTGGAAACTTGTTTTTCAGTGATTTAACGCACTGTACTTTCCTCTGCCTCTGGAATTTCTATTTCAATCCAGCACAGGATGATTGCATAAAAGTTTCACGTGTTTAGCTGCACAAGTAACGGCTCATTGTCGAGTACAGCTGCCACCAAATTGACAATGTTACTCTAGGATTGCAAGGATGGCTGCTATGGAAAATGGTATCATCACACTGATACAACAGGAGGTGGTGTTCTAAGATTAAAATTATGGCATAATCTTTTGGCAGTTTAAAGGGACTTCCATTTTGCATTTGAATATATTTTACATTATCTGGTAATGTCTAAATTGGTTGCAAAGAGTCATTCACCAGAACTGACATCCTTCAGCTTGATTAGCACAGGGCTACTCACCAACAAGTAGAAATTATAAATATTTTAAAAATGCATTTTGTGGAAATTATTGAAGCCTAACTTAAAGTTGCTTTTACGCAAATATATTGATATTATTACTCAGAACCATAGTGATCTCCCAGTGGTACTTTTAGAAAGTCACATTTGTAAGTTTTCAAAAAAAAATATGAAAATTATAACAAAATTGTCACGTTTTTAATATCCCTGCCAGGCACTCCAATTCAAATGCATGAATAATGGCTTTGTAAGTCAGAATTTCGATACCATCATGATACTTCAAGAGAAGTTCATTGATAGAATTTTATTTTTATAATGCAATGAAGGACAAGTATTTGGAGTGCAGTTTTGTCTTAACTCAGGCAGACCAAATCACGTCATATTTCAGTGTCGTGGACATGAACCAAAGAGAAAATCTAGATTTAACATTAGCAGAACGTTATGGTCACTCATCTGAAACCAAATCCAAATCTTCATTTAATATACAATATCTGTGCTAAGGATTATTGGCTATTATAATTAAGTGTATTAGTAAACAAGGCATGGCTTGAGTTCAGTGATCTGTGACTGGCCAGTAAAGTCCTTCAAGCATAGAGCTCATAACCATATACTACAGGGAGCACAAGATGACGTTGAGATAATGTTACTAACATTTTCTAAATGTTAGTGGCTACGAGATGTCATTTGTCACCCACACAAATAGAAAGACGTTTGATACAGTGCATCTGTGGCCTTCTCATTTGACTGACCTTCTGATAGCAGCTAACTTCTGATACACGGATGAAGATAATTGGCAAAGATTAATTATGTTCTCCTGAGCAGAGAAAATGGAAACATTTAGTAAACTTGCTCAGAGTCAGAGAATAAGGTGAGTGTTCAGATTCTTGATAAGAAATGAGTCATAAAGTTAAAGTATATATAACTGGAAATTGTTGGACTAGGCAGTAATTTTGTTAACAGATCAAGTAAGAATAGCAGGAAGGAAGATTTTCACTAACGATTTATGCTGCAAGAACTGCTGATTCCATTTGTGAATTAGCGGGAGTGAATAACATTCAAAGATCCTTTTGTTCTTCTAGTTTGTTTGACATTCAGAATGAGGTCTGGCTATATGAATCATTAGTAATTGCAAATGGTTATAAAGCTAAATAACTGCAGATGTGGCAGTGTGAAATGATATAGCAATTAAAAGTTCAGTTTTTTTTAAACAGTTATTAAATCTTTTGATAGTGCTATTTATTGCATGAGGCTTAAGTTTGTTGAAACACCTAATACTTAAGTGGTGTGAATTTGTACATTACTCAAGTATGGTGAATCTGTACATAGATATTAGAACCATTGAAGCCAATGGAAATGAAAATTAGGAGAAATGTAGAACAGGTGACTGAATATGCTATTTTATGCTATCATCCTAAGTCAAAATGACCCACTGGGCTTCTAAATCAGATTTATGTCTGTAATCTCCTCCAGTCTTATAACCCTCCAAGGTATCTGTGCTCCTCCAATTCTGGCCTCTTGCACAATTTTAATCAGTCCATTGGCGGCCATGCTTTCACCTGCAAAGACCTCTCTACCTCTCTTTCCTCCTTTAAGACATTCCTTAAAACCTACCTCTATGGTCAAGCTTTTGGTCATCTGCCCTAATATCTCCTTATGTGGTTTAGTGTCAAGTTTTGTTTGATGATGGTTCTCTGAAGGGTCTCAGGACGTCTTACTACATTAAAGGCATATAAATACAAGTTTTTGTTGTTGTGCACAGATCGGAATTCCAGTGTATGTGCAAGTTGTGTGGTTTTGATGTTAGAATCTGCAATAAAGCCCATTAACTGGGACCATCGCCTACTTAAAATTTGATTTGGCCTCATGGCCATCAATATTGTAGCTAAGAATATTGCAATTGCAAGTCACATCCAGGTGTAATGTTAGACTTATATGGAACCCATACGGGAAGGGGGTGGGGAGGAAGATGGGATGGATCAGCATTTTTATTAAGATAAGGTCTTTTGTGAATGAAAATACTGATGCTGCTCAAAGTTCAGAACTACTTTTCCAGCAGTTACCTCATCATAAAGGCGCTATAAAAATTGCAAACAAAAACTAGTATTTTTTATTTAATTCATTTAATTAATGTAGTATTTCAGATACCAACGATTTTGTTGAATTCTTTTCTTCCTGATCTGTACTTGAAATAATTAGTTTATTTAATTAAAAAGTGGTGAAACTTTATTAGATTGGAGGCTCAAAGGTATCCATGAAAACTGATGCCTATGTCACAAAAATGCTTTGTCAATGTCTGTTCTTCCAGGCAAGAGCGCTAGGATATTCCATTGTGAGATGTAAAAGGAAAATCTGAAAAATCTAATCCCAATTAAACTACATCGCATGCCAATCAATTGTGAGATAGATTTAATGCAATCGCATCCTTTTAGCTATTGAATTTTGCACTAAACATTTTAGGCCCAGCAAGACCCAAATCATGGGCCGAATTCTTATTCGGCTGCGGATGCAGGACTGGTTGCGGGTGGGCCTGCAGTTTCCCGCTACCAGTCACGTGCCAGTTTGCCAGCATGTTCCCGCCTCTGGGCCATTTTGGAACAGGCTGCTTTGGGGGAGTGACAGCTACCCACCCGCAAGTGGCGAGTTGACATTGAAGCCAATTAAAGAGCCTACTAAGACCACTCTTCTAACGCCTACTGGAATTTTCCGACTGGGCATGCAGACACCCCTCCCTACCCCGCTGAGGCCATAACTTGGCTGATGAACGGAAGCAGCCTCCTGGCAGCAGACTGGGGGAGCGCTCCATCGTTAAAGAAACCACCCCCCCCATCCCCGGCAGTCATGATAACCACAGAGTCACGCTGTGCTTAGGCCACCCTGTGGAGGGGTTTCCCTTCACAATGACAGTCTGGCAGCTGTGGCCACTTTTTATTTTAACCTTTTGAAGATTATTCAGAGGGCACCTCCCTCTTGCGGCTCCCTCTCTTTCTCCTACCTGTGAAGGTGGGGCTGCCGACCTCTCAATGCTGGAGGGTCTCCTATTGGCCCTACGGCCTTGGGAGCCACCCTCCATCCTTAATTGGCTGGGGCTCCAAGAGGCAGCCAGTTAGTTGGTTGCCTCCTTGAAAGTTGACCTCTGGATTCCGGAACTGGCATTTGTAGATTCCCGACCCGCATTTTCTCCAGATGGCATGATTGGGACCCGAGAATGAAAATTCAGCCCCATATCTCTGATGTTTTATGATGTTTTTTTTTATTTCTCATCACCAAGATGTAGGGCGGCGCAGTGGTTAACACAGCAGCCTCACAGCTCCAGCGACCCGGGTTCAGTTCTGGGTACTGCCTGTGCGGAGTTTGCAAGTTCTCCCTGTGACCGTGTGGGTTTCCGCCAGGTGCTCTGGTTTCCTCCCACAGCCAAAGATTTGCAGGTTGATAGGTAAATTGCCCCTAGTGTAGGTAGGTGGTAGGAGAATGGTGAGGATGTGGTAGGAATATGGGATTAGTAGTGTAGGATTAGTATAAATGGGTGGTTGTTGGTCGGCACAGACTCAGTGGGCCGAAGAGCCTGTTTCAGTGCTGTATCTCTCTATGATATGTTTTCTGTTTTTGAAATGCATTTTGGTGGCACCAGAATGAGTTGCATTTAAAAATTGAATGGTTTCCACAGTGGCGTTTTCTGAAACATGTGTATAATGGGTATAACTGATGTGTTGATGGCTTCAATCTTTTAATTTGTATGCATACAAGGAGGAACATGGTGTAAGTTCAGGCTTTCCTAGGGTCCCGATTGTTTTACACTGGTTCTTATCTTTTGTCATATACTAATAAGTCTCAGGAAATTTTGGCCTAAGTAGCTGATGGCAAGATTGGCGTCAATTTCAGCAGAGATTTCAGTGTAACTCATAAGTTACACTTTGTTGGAGGTTCTGCATCATAACTTTTCCCTAATTACCCTATCAAAATACTTCATAATTTAAAAAACCTATTAAATCTCCTCTTAGCCATCTCTGCTCTGACATTGTTTGCAGAAATTGAAATTTTCTGCCTATTTAATGCTTATTTTATTTTATTTTTAAAATTTTATTTAGAGATACAGCACTGAAACAGGCCCTTCGGCCCACCGAGTCTGTGCCGACCATCAACCACCCATTTATACTAATCCTACACTAATTCCATATTCCTACCACATCCCCACCTGTCCCTATATTTTCCCTACCACCTACCTATACTAGGGGCAATTTATAATGGCCAATTTACCTATCAACCTGCAAGTTTTGGCATGTGGGAGGAAACCGGAGCACCCGGAGGAAACCACGCAGACACAGGGAGAACTTGCAAATTCCACACAGGCAGTACCCAGAATTGAACCCAGGTCGCTGGAGCTGTGAGGCTGCGGTGCTAACCACTGCGCCACTCAAAAAAAACTGCTGGATTCAATTAACCAGGCACCAAATTGATTCATAATTCTGAAAAGTTAGTCAAGAATAGGTCTAATCAAAACATCAATGATTCTCCAAGCAGAGGAAATAGTCTTTCCCTATTCATTATCAAAAACCTTCATCATTTTAAAAAGCTCTATTAAATCTCATGGGTGAAGTACTAAATGAACACTTTGCACCTGTCTTCACCAAGTAAGAAGATGCTGCCCAAGTCATAGTGAAAGAGAAGGTGGTTGAGACACCAGATGGGCTAAAAATTGATAAAGAGGAGATATTAGATAGGCTGGCTGTACTTAAAGTTGATAAGTCACTAGGCCTGGATGAGATGCATCCAAAGATACTGAGGGAAGTAAGGGTGGAAATTGCAGAGGCACTGGCCATAATCTTCCAATCCTCCTGAGATACAGGGATGGTGCCGGAGTAATGGAGAAATGCAAATGTTACACCCGTGTTCAAAAAAAGATCTTGAATGCACTGCCTGAGAGTGTGGTGGAGTAGATTCAATCAAGGCCTTCAAAAGAGAATTGGATTATTACATGGAGAAAAAATTTGCAGGGATATGGGATAAAGGTGGGGGAGTAGAACTAGGTGAGTTGTTCTTTCAGAGAGCTGTCATGGACATGACTGGCGCAAGGCCTCCTTCTGTGCAGTAACCATTCTATGATTTAGTGTTCCCCCCTCAAGTGAAAATAGTCAAAGTATCTCAAGACTCTCCTCATAACAATTTATCATCTCTGACTTTAACATCCTTTCCAGATGGAGGCAACCAAAACCATATACCTGTGGCCTAACCAATGTATTGTACATATTTTTATTACTTCTTTCCTTTTGTACTCTTTTCCCCTATTTATAAAACTAAAAATGTTTTTGATCTTTTTTATGGCTTGTTCAATCTGCATTTTCAGGGAATTATGTATTTATACCAGGGCAGACATGTGGGAAATTGGGAAACTCCCCGAGTGCCTCCATGAATGGATTTAAGGAAGACTTTAAAGGAGAGGAGGAGCTGAGAGATTTAGGGAGGGAATTGCAGAGTTTATCACTTAGACCACTGAAGGCACAGTCACCAATCATGGAGCAAAATGAGGGGAGGTACACAAGAGGCCAGAGTTGGAGAAACAGTGTTCGGACAGAACTTTAGACGATTATGGGTTAGGGAGGGGTGAAGGAATTTTAACACAAGGATCAGAATTTTAAATTGCAGACGTTGGGGCACCCGGAGCCAATGTAGGCCAGCGAGCACAGAGGTAGTGGGAGAGCTGAACTTGGTGCCGGTTAGGATACGGTCAGCAGAGTTTAGAATGAGCTAAAATTTATGGAGTGTGGAAGATAGGAGAACAGCCAGGAAAGCAGTGGAATAATGGCTAACTCTTTAAACATTATCTGCAAGACCTTAAATGTTTCTCTATCTATGCCATTAGTTCCAACATGAATCTCAATTTTTGGCAGATCTTCTTCCCTCCCAGTTTTTCCACTCACTCTGAGACCTTTAACTTGTATCCAGTGAGACAATAAATTTGATGTATTTTTTAATACACTTATATTTTGGATTTCCAGTCCTAATTGCTAAACAGGTTGCCTATTACCCTTGCTATAGAATTTTCCACTACTCTCCTATTTTTGTACTCTATCTGCCCCTCAACCCCTTGCTTCAAGACCATTGCTCTGAGTCAGTTTCACTGTACACCAAATATATGCCCAACGCTAAGAAATTATGCAGGGACTGTTGCTATGTCCTGCTGTAACTCTGCCAGAATGCCAGCAGAACCCAGAATAACCACATTTGATTTGGGGCTTCTGCTGGTCTGTTGCCGAAGTTAGTACAAGAAACCAGTACAACCCCCATGGAGTATTATGGTTTATGTATCTATTGGACAGTTCCAATCCCTTGCACTTGAGCCTGTCTCCCTCCTCTGTTCCTGGGAATAGTCATGCACTTCATGAACTGTCAAATGCTGCCTTTTGGGTAACTGACAACATTCTGGGCAGTATAATCCAGAAACCCCTCATCCACTCTGATGCTGAGCAGTGTGATCAAGAGATCTTCTGCTACAAAGATTCCGTTTCCCTGTACTTACGGTTTCCCTGGATACATTGAGGATCTCTGATAGCCTGTTTAGTTCGTAAACTAGTGTGCTATAATAGCTCAAGAACCAAAATGTATTTATTTAATTTATTAAGAAATGTATAGCTTCCTCTGTTCACTGCAAATATAAATTTTGAAAAGACTTCTGCAAAAAGTGAATCTGAAAGTGTGAAATCATTGAGGAAGATGGAAAAAGTTAAATTTCCACTTGGGCTAGAAGAAGAATTTAAAATCCCCCATCAGATACTAAATTAGGAACAATCAACAGTGTGCAATATTGAAGACATTTAGTTCTCTTCCCATTTTCCAAATGCGCCCTCTGTAGTCTGGGTATTGTTACGACTGAGGCGGGAGGAGTGCGCTGTCTTTTCTAGTTCCACTTCTCCACTGGTCACAACATATATTTAAATATTTACCCAGTTATGATAAGGTCAATCATAGACTCTGTTTTTATTTCAGAATAAAATCCACCAACCAGGTTTTTTAATGAACAACAACATTATTAATTTATTATAAAACAGGACTTAGTCAATAAAGATGCAAAGCTTCAACACAGTTTGAAATATGACGGGAAATATATTCCCTTCTAAATACCCATACACACACACCGGTTAAAAGAAAAATGAAGATGCTTTGGCCAAAGTACTTGTCAATTCTTGAAGAAAAAGGAGAAGATTTGGAATGATATCAGTTGTTCCTTTATTCTGGTGTCCCAAATACGTGTAGACGGCTGATGCTGGGATCTTTCTGGAGCAGTTCTTTTCAGGCGACATTGAGGATCAGTCTGGCAGGCTTTCCAGGAGAAATGCGGCATCAGTTTCTCTATTTCTTACACAATTCTCAGGGCTTCGCAAAGAGATGGAAAAGGATGAGCTGATGGCTGCAGTCTCATCTCCAATTGCTTTTCAGTACTGTTCACACTCCAACGGACCAAGGCAACATCTCAGAAGCGAAAAAAACAACTCTTGACCCTGATAAATCTTGCCTTGTCACTTCTCTGTAAACATCTCCCCCAAGTCACCAAGGTTTCTGTCGTTTATTTATCTTAAGACATGTGACTTCCAGTAAAGGTTGTTTTCATCGCAACATCTTAAATATCCCTTCAGTGAACTGTAAAAAAAAAAAATAACGGAGTCCAGCAACTATGAAATCTTCAGCCTTCCAAAAAAATGAATCTATTTTCACAATTTAAATATATGTCCTCAAAAAAAAAATGGAAGTACTTTCGTGACACCTTCATCCTTGAAGGAATGAAATGCCATTTTTAAATGCATTTCATTATGAAGAGTGAAAAAAACTGATAATTAAACCACATTTACACACTCATTCTCATCTTTGCTTTGTAGCATCTTTGCACTCAGATAACCCGAAGCAGATTTAATTCCTAGACAAAGCATCAGCAATTACATTACTTTACCCTCAATGTGGATAATCTTTCAGTAATAAGGTTGCAATAGTAAACTCAATTGGAATAGTCTGGCATTCTGATCTTTGAACTTTTCTACAAAGGCTAGGGGGTTATGATAGAGACAGAAAAGTAGAAAAGAATAAAGGGGAAAAGTTTGAGGCATTAGATGGGTTTCTATTTTACTGTCCTTTGAGTTTGCTGTGAAGCCTTTGGTTGCTGGTCAGACTTGCAATTTGTTGGGGTCCAGTGCATGCTTAAACTTGTTTCAAGTTCGGAGTCTTTACTCTCTTGAGGTTTGATCAATATATACCAATGTCTCTCTGTAGTCATGGCGGACATAGACCTCAAAATGCTTAAGAGCTAGTAATAAGCCCAAGGTTTCTTTTTCCACTGTTTAATATCTTTTTGGTGTCAGTTCAGCTTTTTGGAAAGTATCTCACTGGCCGTTCTGTGCCTGATTCATCGTCTTGTAACAGGACTGCACAGACCCCCAGGTCACTCGCGTCAATTGCTACCTTGAAGGAATTGGTGAAATTTGGAGCAGCCAACACTGGTTCATTAATCAAAATGGCTTGCAGCCTCTCAAAAGATGATTGACACTCCTCTGGCCACACTACTTTGGCTTTTTTTTGCAGCAAATCCATCAGCGGAGCAGCTATAGTACTAAAATTTGGTACAAACTTGTGGTAGAAACCACACATCCCCAAAAACCTCATGATTTCTCACTTAGTCTTAGGTGTAGGGAACTCCACCAATGCTTGTACTTTTGCTGTTGTTGGCAACACTTGTCCTCGACCTATATGCCGGAGGTAGGTTACCCTTTCTTTTGCAAATTCACTTTTGGCCAGGTTTATCACTAAATCAGCCGACTGTAAAGTTGTTCCAAGTGGTTCTTCCAAGTGTCACTGTATACCATCACATCATCAAGGTAAACCACACAGTTAGGAACACTGGCTACCACTTGGTTCATTAGCCTCTGAAAAGTTTCTGGGGCATTTTTTAGCCTGAATGGCATCACTTGGCATTAAAGAAGACCGTCTGGTGTGACAAAGGTCAATATTTCTTTGGCTTGGGGTGTTAAAGGAACCTGCCAGTATCCCTTTAACAAATCTGTTTTTGTAAGAAATGAGGCAGTGCCCACTCTGTCAATACAGTCTTCCGAGCTAGGAATTGGGTAGAAGTCTGCCTTTCTTACTGCATTAACCTTTCTGTAGTCCATGCAGAATCAAGTTGAACCATCAAGTTTAGGCACTAACACGACTGGTGTTTTGACTGGGTTCAATTAGCTGGTTTTCCAGCATGTATTGGATTTCTGCTTTTACCTGGGCCTGTTTCTCTGGACCTAAGTGATAAGGATGCTGTTTTATAGGAAAGGATTCCTCTACATCCACATCATGTGTGGCTAAGGTTGTACATCCTGGCTTGTCCTTACAGACTCTCTTAAATGCTATGAGTAGCCTTGTTAGGTCTTTTTGTTGGTCTGCATCTAAATATGAAAGCATTGTGTCTAATCGCCCTAACAATTCCATATCAGCAGACTGGATAGTAGGGGGTGAAATTTGAGAATTGTCTAGGCCTCCTTCTGCCTCATTCTCACTATCCCTGTCATCCTTCACTGTCCCTACTACCTGACATACCTGTGCTTGCTTATCCTCCTCCCGGCGATCATATTGTTTCAACGTATTGATATGACACAGCCAATTCTTTTCCAGCGATCTGGGATATCAATCAAATAACTTACTTTACCAATTCTTTTGACCACTTTATATGGACCATTGAACCATACTTTCAGCAGTTCACCCTGTAAAGTCAGTAGTACTAACACCTCATCCCTGGTTGACATGTTGGGGTCTTGGCATGCTTGTCTGCCCATTTCTTCTTAGTTGTTTGGGAAGCTTTAAGGTGTTGTTACAACTAGGTGAGAGGTCTAGGGGTTCCCTCTCAGCTTTGCCTGGTTTAACTGTAACAGGGTTTAACTTTTTTTTTAAAAACCACTGTTTTAGCTCCTCTTTAGTAAATCCTTGTTCACCACTTTCCAATTGTAGGACAAAGAAATCAATTCAGACAGGTTTTCTTAGATTTTAAACAAAAAAGGCTACCGACTACGAATATGCGACGCAGATAGAGACAGAAAAGTAGAAAAGAATAAAGGGGAAAAATTTGAGGCAATAGATGGGTTTCTATTTTACTGTCCTTTGAGTTTGCTGTGAAGCCTTTGGTTGCTGGTCAGACTTGCAATTTGTTGGGGTCCAGTGCATGCTTCAACTTGTTTCAAGGTCGGAGTCTTTACTCTCTTGAGGTTTACAGGTCTTCCATGGATCCGGTGACTTAGGAGAAAGCGTGAGAGAGAGAGAGAGGCTTCCTTGCTGCAGCTTCCAGTTCAAAACTGCCTTCTGAGTCTTTGTGGCACAATTCAAAAAAAATCCAGGTTGCCTAGCAGGTTAGTCGTATGACTATCTGGTTTGACCACTTCTGTTTGTGGATTCTGCCATCTTAACGGTCATTCTGGAATGTGAGCTTCCTCACATTCAATGTCTGGTGATCAAAGTCCATTTTGGGTTAAGTGGACCAGGGAATAGGCCTTTGTCTTCACAAGCAGTGCCTCTTAGTATGCAAATGCCCTTCCAGCCCAAATGGCTGATGATTTTTTTAACAAGTCATTTCTTCACTCCAGCAACAGTTTAAAATCAATGTTCATATCATGAAATTAATATGCCTCATTCTTCGCAGGTCAGGGTCTGCATGACAATGTTCCTGAGCCACTTTGCAGGCTCTCGTGAGCCGTTCCTGGAACACTGAAAAGTAATCTAATTCAGAAGATTCGTCCCTCTTTTCTAAAAAAAAACCTTTTGTTAATTAGTTTTAGAGGATCTCTTATCTCATGTCCACAAACTAATTCAAAAGGACTAAACCGGTAGACTCATTAGGTAAATCCCTAGTGGCAAACAAAAGAAATTCTAACCCTTTATCCCAATCATGGGGATATTCATGACAGTATGCCCTGATCATAGTTTTGAGGGTCTGATGGTACCTTTCTAAAGCTCCTTGTGTCTGTGGGTGATATGCTGAAGAATTTAACTGTTATACCCAAATTACCCAAAACTTCCAGAAAATTTTTTAGACATAAAATTGGAACCTTGATCCAACTGAATCTCAATCTGTAATCCATATCTAGTGAAGAACAGGTTAACGTCTCTACCACTACCTTAGCAAAAATTGTTCTCAAGGGAGTGGCCTCTGGGAACCGAGTAGCCATATCTATGATAGTGAGTAGATTTAGATTTAGATATACAGCACTGAAACAGGCCCTTCAGCCCACCGAGTCTGTGCTGACCATCAACCACCCATTTATACTAATCCTACACTAATCCCATATTCCTACCACATCCTCACCTGTTCCTATATTCCCCTACCACCTACCTATACTAGGGGCAATTTATAATCGCCAATTTACCTATCAACCTGCAAGTCTTTTGGCTGTGGGAGGAAACCGGAGCACCCGGAGGAAACCCACGCAGACACGGGGAGAACTTGCAAACTCCACACAGGCAGTACCCAGAATTGAGCCCGGGTTGCTGGAGTTGTGAGGCTGCGGTGCTAACCACTGCGCCACTGTGCCGCCCATTATTGGTGTCCCACTTTTGTTTTCAGTAAAGGTCCTACACAGTCTACCAACACCCTACTAAATGTTTCCTCAAAAACTGGCATGGGAATTAGAGGTGCCAGTTTTATGGCAGGTTGTGCTTTTCCCACATTTTACAAAACTGCACCACGTCCTTGGAAAGACTTGGTAAGTAAAAATGTGACCTATACGTGATTCGGTCTTCCGGATCCCCACATGTCCTGCCATTGGAATTTCATGGGTTCTCCTTAATATTTCCTGGCGATACTTGGGCAATACCATTATCTGAACAACCGTTCATTCTTTGTCCACAGGTCTGTGAGGGGGTCTCCACTTTCTGATCAGAATCACATTTTTAATGTAGTAGCCTTCCGAAACTTCCTTTGCCTTAGCTTCAGTTAGAGCCGCTTGTGCCACTTTATTTCACTCTGGATTGGCTTGCTGAGCTTTGATCAGACAAGACTTACTGAACATTTCCTTCGGATTATCCAAATCCCGAAAGAAAGTTTCAGATATTCGGCTATCTGTCTGTGGTGCCAATTTGACCTCCGACAATAGAACTTGTTTAGCCATTGCTCGGGTCACTACACATGAAGAAAAAATTCCTGGAACCTTTTCCTGTAACTGTTCTGTCTCTTTGACTTCACTTGGTCTTTCCATGACTACTGGAGAAGCTACTACCTTCGCTCCAGCCAAATCATTCCCCAGGAGTAGGTTATCTCTGTCTACAGGCAAACTATGGACAACTCCTACAGTTACCTTTCCAGACATGAGGTCACACTCTAGGTGCACCTGATCCAAAGGTATGGGTATATACTCCATGCCGATACCATTCACTAAAACCTTGGCATTCAATGTGCTCCCTGGTGGAAAAGTTATGCCTTTCCCCAGCAGAAGAGTTTGAGCGGCTCCTGTATCCCTAAGTATAACCATAGGTTTACCTGCTTCACTTGAGGGATAAGGAGTCACTTTTCCTTTTGACATGTCCCCCACACTCTCAGCAGTTTTTGTACTTGGCCTTACAGCTGCACTCAGCTACAGCCTGATCTGCTGTACTCTGTCAGGGCCCCTTGCTCTAATTGGCTTTGTGTACTCCAATAAGCCCCATGGGTTTACCCTGCAACTTCCAGCGTTCTGCCTGAAGGTGTCCCACCTCGTGACAATGGTAACAATTAGGCTTGCGAACCTCACTTCCACCCTCAGCATCTTCCTTTCTGCCCTGAGGAGGAGATCCCGGGGCATTCCCAGCTGTCCCTTCTTGTCCCCGGCTACTTGCCTTCCTTTCACCCTCCCACCTTCTATCCTTCTTGGGTTTGTGGGGATGATGGACAAAGGATTTGGACTTGTAAACAAGCTCATAATCATCAGCAATTTCTGCTGCCTGTCTGGCCTTTGAAACCTTCTGGTTCTCTACATGGGTTCTTACTCACGGAATTACTAAATTCTTCCAGGAGAATTAATTCCCTCAGGGCCTCAAACGTGGCCTCTACCTTTAGTGTCTGTATCCAATGATTAAAAAAAAATTTGCTTCATCCTCTCAAATTCTATATAGGTCTGCCCAGACTGTCCCCAGAGGTTCTGAAATTTCTGCTGGTAAGCTTCAGGGACCAATTTGTTAGCAGCGAGAATAGCCTTCTTTGCCACCTTATTATCTGCAGACGCTTCTCAGAACGCATGGCATAAACTTCATGAGCTCTGCCCATAACCTGCTTTGCATAAGCAGTGTCCAGCTTTTCTGTGGCCACTTCATCTGTTTGGCTATCTTTACAAAATAAATGAAAAATACCTCTCTGTCTCTTTCCTCAAACTTTGGGTGGGCTTGCACAAATTTAAACAGCTCTCCACTGGGTCCGGGGCTGAATTCATATTTTGCCTCATCAAAATCTTCCTTGGAGCCAAGGCCACTCTTTTGACTTAGTTCCAGCTTTTTAACTTCAAATTCCCATTCTTCTCTTTCTCTTTGAAATACTCTCTCTTTTGCCCTTCCCACTGTGTCAAGTTCAATTTTTTTCATTGGCAGTTATCTTTCCTGTTCAAACTTAAGTTTTTTTTCAATTCCATTTCTTTTTCTTTTCCTTTGTCAAGTTCAAGCTGCCTCACTTGCAACTGAATTTTAGCTAATTCAACTGAGTTATCATCTGGATTGCCTTTTCCTCCTCCTAATTTCAAATGGTGTGCTATTGCTTCAATTATGTATGCTTTCTTAGCCCCTGGTTTTAACTCTTAACATCAACTTTTCTTTCAATTCCAATAGCCTAAACTTGGTTAAGTTTCTCAAATCACTCAGGGATACAAGTTCCTTCCCCAGAAACTGACAAAGACATTCCAGTGGTGTATTGCACAAGAAACCTGTTTTTAAACTTTTCCTCTTTTCAATTATTATTACCCCACTTACAATTGTACGCCATCGGCTTTTGGGTTATCCTGCACAGAGCCCCCAGTTATATGTTACGACTGAGGCGGGAGGAAGGAGTGCACTGTCTTTTCTAGTTCCATTTTTCCACAGGTCACAACATATATTTAAATGTTTAGCCAGTTACTGATAAGGTCTATCAAAGACTCTCTTTTTATTTCAGAATAAAATCCACCAACCAGGTTTCTTTAATAAACAACAAAATTATTAATTTATTGTGAAACAGGTGCATCAATAAAGATGCATAGCTTTAACACACAGTTTGAAATATGACAGTAAATATATATATTCCTTTCTAAATACCCATACACACACACCAGTTAAAAGAAAAATGAAGATGCTTTGGCCAAAGTACTTGTCAGTTCTTGAAGAAAAAGGAGAAGATTTGGAATGATATCAGTTGTCCCTTTATTCTGGTGTCCCAAATATGCATACTGGGATCTTTCTGGAGCAGTTCTTTTCAGGCGACATTGAGGATCAGTCTGGCAGGCTTTCCAGGAGAAATGCGGCATCAGGGGTTTCTGGCAGGTCTTCCAGGAGAAATGTAACATCAGACCTGTGCTCCAGAACTTGCCGCGCCCATCGCCAAGCTCTTCCAGTACAGCTACAACACTGGCATCTACCCGGCAATGTGAAAAATTGTCCAGGTATGTCCTGTACACAAAAAGCAGGACAAGTCCAACCCGGCCAATTACCACCCCTTCAGTCTACTCTCATTCGGCACTTGCTTAGCAATAACCTGCTCGGTGACACTCAGTTTGGGTTCCACCAGGGCCACTCAGCTCCTCACCTCATTACAGCCTTGGTTCAAACATGGCCAAAAGAGCTGAATTCAAGAAGTGATCTGAGAGTGACAACCCTTGACATCAAGGCAGCATTTGACCGAGCATGGCATCAAGGAGCCCTAGCAAATCTGAAGTCATTGGGAATCGGGGGAAAACTCTCCGCTGGTTGGAGTCATACCTAGCGCAAAGGAAGATGGTTGTGGTTGTTGGAGGTCAATCATCTCAGCTCCAGGGCTTCACTGCAGGAGTTCCTCAGTGTAGTATTCTAGGCCCAATCAATTTCAGCTGCTCCATCAATGACCTTCTTTCAATCATAAGATCAGAAGTAGGGATGTTCGTTGAGAATTGCACAGTGTTCAGTGCCATTCGCGATGACTCAGATACTGAAGCAGTCCATGTAGAACGGCAGCAAGACCTGTACAATATCCAGGCTTGGGCTGATAAGTGGAAAGTAACATACGTGCCACACAGTGCCGAGCAATGACCATCTCCAATAAGAGAGAATCTCACCATCTACCCTTGACATTCAACAGCATTACGTTTGCTGAATCCCCCATTGACCAGAAACTGGAGTAGCCATATAAATACTGTGGCGACAAGAGCAGGTCAGAGGCTAGGAATCCTGCGGCAAATAACTCACCTCCTGATTCCCCAAAGCCTGTCCACCATCTACAAAGCACAAATCAGGAGTGTGATGGAATTCTCTCCACTTGCCTGGATGGTTGCAGCTCCAACAACACTCAAGAAGCTCGACACCATCCAGGACAAAACAGCCCGTTGGATTGGCACCCTATCCGCAAACATTCACTCCCTCCACCACTGATGCACTGCGGCAGCAGTGTGTACCATCTACAAGATGCACTGCAGCAATGCACCAAGGCTGCTTAGACAGCACCTTCCAAACCCACAACCTCTACCAACTAGAAGAACAAGGGCAGCAAATACATGGGAACACCACCAGCTGCAAGTTCCCCTCCAAGTCACACACCATCCTGACTTGGAGCTATATCGCCATTCTTTCACTGTCGCTGGGTCAAAATCCTGGAACTCCCTTCCTAACAGCACTGTGGGTGCGACCTCACATGGAGTGCAGCGGTTCAAGAAGGCAGCTCGCCACAACCTTCTCGAGGGCAATTAGGGATGGGCAATAAATGCTGGCCTAGCCAACGATGCACACATCCCATGAATGAATAATAAAAAAGTTTCTCTATTTCTTACACTTGATTCTCAGGGCTTCTCAAAGAGATGAAGAAGGCTGAGCTGATGGTGGCAGCTTTCTTGGCAGGTTCATCTCCAATTGCCTTTCAATACTGTCCACACCCCAACTGACCAAGACAACATCTCAGAAGCAAAAAACAACTCCTGACCCTCATAAATCTTGCCTCGTCACTTCTTTGTAAACATCTCCCCCAAGTCAGCAAGGTTTCTGTTGTTTATTTATCTTAAGACATGTGACTTCCAGTAAAGGTTGTTTTCATCACAACATCTCAAGTGCCCCCTCAGTGAACGGTAAACAAACGTCCAGCAACTATGAAATCTTCAGCCTTCCAAAAAAATGAATCCATTTCCACAATTTAAATAGAAGTCCTCAAAAATGTAACAACAAATGGAAGCACTTTCATAACTGTATGCTTTACATTCCTTTTGAGGAGAGTCTGCAGGACATTTTCCCCAGCCTCCACCAACATTAAGGTTAATAGTGGCTATAAGAATTTAACCTGATATCTCTTCTGTAATGGAGTGGATTACTGATGCTGATGACAGTTAGTGCCGTGTATATCATAATACCTTGATGTCCACCCCCACACCCCCAAAACAGCTTGACCACTACATCACCATTCCCAGGGATTTGAAAGAGCTCAGGGATACGCTAATCTATAGTGTATATGTATATGTACACATATTGTTGAATACACATAAGGACCACTCACCCACCCGCCCCCCCAACACCCAATTAATACAGAATTACGGTGGTCACTGCTAAACCTGCTGTCTGGTGCTAAATTGCGCATACAGTGCCAGTATTTCTGTTGAACTTCAGTTCCAACATCCCTGAAAAACTTTAACGTTAACATTGGTGTAAAATTGCCATTTATGGATAGGAATTAGATCTGCATTGTACATGTGCATAAGTGCAAACAGAAAACAAGACAACTGCATTCACGGCCTTTAGGTATATGTGAGCCAAGAACACAAGAAATAGGAGCAGGAGTAGACCATATGGCCCATCGAGCCTTCTCCGCCATTCAAAGCGATCATGGCTGATCTTGGGTTTCAACTCCAATTTCCCACCTGCTCGTCGTATCCCTTGATTCCCTGAGAGACCAAAAATCTGTCTGTCCCAGCCTTAAATGTATTCAACAATGGAGCATCCACAACCCTCTGGGATAGAGAATTCCAAAGATTCACAACCCTTTGAGTGAAGTAATTTCCCCTCATTTCAGTCCTAAATGATTGGCCCCTCATTCTGTGACTCTGCTGCATGTTTTAGATTCCCCAACCAGTGGAAATAATCTGTGTCTACCCTATCCAGCCCCTTTTATGTTTCAGTGCGATCACCTCTCATTCTTCTGCACTCCAGAGTAGACAGGCCCAGTTTACTTATTGTCTCATTGTAAGACAACCCTTGTCATCCCAGGAACCAATCTAGTGAACCTTCCAGACTAATTATCAACTATTTGAAGGAACACAATACAATATATCCAACAAATATAGCAGTGATGTATATTTTCACTTAGTATTTACCTATAACCTACCAAACTTGCATGGGCTGAGAGAATGGGGAGGGATGAGAAAGAGACACCAGATTCAAAGGAGGTAGCTAAAGAGTGCTCTGTAGGATTTGCAGCAGAGATTAAACAAAAACGGAAATGCTAGAAACACTCAACACTTCAGTCAACATCTGTGTAGAGAACAGACTAGTTCCTGTTTCAGGGTAGATCCTTCATCAGTTCAGATTTCAGAACAGACAGTTGTTTTGCATTTCGCACCAAGAATGATTATTGCAAATGAAGTTCAACATGGACATATCAGGACATTACATATTGGAAGCTAAAATCAGAGCCATGTTATTTCATGGTGGGGTAAAACTTAGCAAGAGATAAATTGAAAGTGTTTGATTTGCATTACTTGTTGCTAACCATGGTGAACAGTATGAAGTGGCAAATGCAAGGAAATTGAATGCTAGTTATATTAGCAAATCAGCTAAGTTCAAAATAACGTTTTGTAGAAGCTATACAGTGCTTTGTTCAGGCCCAACCTTGAATAATTTATGCAGTACTGATTGCCACAACCTTAGGGACTCACGCAGACCCTAAAAGTAATGCAAGGGAGTATAAGCATCAATATTGGAGGGAAGAATATGAGGAAGAAATTGATAGCATACAAACATACAAATTAGGAGCAGGCTTAGGCCACTTGACCTGCTCCGCCATTCAATAAGTTCCTGGCTGAACTGATTACTCCACATTTCCATCTACCCCTGATAACCTTCCACCCCCTTGCTTATCAAGAATCTATCAACCTCTGCCTGAAAAACATTCAAAGACTCTGCTTCCACTGCCTTTTGAGGAAGAGAATTTCAAAGACCCACAACCCTCAGAGAAAAAATTTCTCCTCTGTCTTAAATGGGCGACCCCTTATTTTTAAACACTGACTCCTAGTTCTAGGTTCTCCCACAAGGGGAAACATCCACATCCACCCTGTCAAGACCCTTCAGGATCTTATATGTTTCAATCAAGTCACCTCTTATTCTTCTAAATTCCAGCAGATACAAGCCTGGCCTGTTCACCCTTTCCTCATAAGACAGCCCACCCATTCCAGGTATTAGTCTAGCAAACCTTCTCTGTACTGGTAGGTAGGGCATTGCAACCACATGAAAAGGCAGCCCAGATGGGGCATAATACATGATACTAAATCCTCAAAACGTCCCATAGTATTTCAGTCAATGAATTACAGGTGCCCTTAGGCAAACAAAACAACCAACATGCATGCAATGTCCCGCAAACAGAAAAACAAGGTAAATGACCAGCTAATTTATTTGGTAGCATTGGTTGAGGTATGGATGTTGGCCAGGTGAGCAGGAGATGTCCCTGATCTTCTTAGTCCATCCACAATTGAAACCCTCATCCAAGTCGTTGTCGTATTCTGACGAATGCAAAGCTCTTCTTGATGGCCTCTCATCTTCCACCCTCGAAACTTCAGCTCATCCTAAACTCTGCTGCCTGGATTCTAACCCTGCTTTCCATTCATTACTGACCACTTTCACTGACATTGGCACCCAATTGCCCAATTCCTTACTTTTAAAGTTGTGCTTCAATTCTTTCATGGCCAACCCCCTCCCAAATTCAGTAACCTCCCCCAGTCCTACAGCCTCTGCATCATCTCCCCGCCTCCCCCTTTAATTCCTAACTCTCTATTCTCTGGCCTCTTCGGCATGCCCTCTCTCTTCGTTCAATCATTGGCAGCAGTGCCTTCAGCGACCTAGGCCCCATTCTCTGGAATTCCCTCCCGAATCCTTTCTCTCTTTCAACCTCCCTCTCCTCTTTTAAGACCCTATTTACAATCCATAGGGCCTTGATATAACATCTCACCCGGAAAGATAGCACCTCTGACAATATAGCATTCCTCAAAACTGACTGAAGTGTTAGCCTCTGTCCATCCAGGGTTGGAACTTGAACCCACCACCTTCTGTCTCAAAAGTGAGATTCCTGCCACCAGGGCAAACTGCTAGTGAAAGTTAACTCAAAACAGTACACATCTGTTGGGCAGTGAATGTGCCAAGTAAACTGTCAAAAGCTGAGCGGCAGTTTCAAAAATCTAAGCCAGCAATAAAAAATGTTTACAGCAGCAGTGGATTTTGAACTTTAAATGGAGTGCTGAATGTATGAGATTTACTTTCTAATGGGACCCAGGGGATCCCTAGAAAATACTGATTTTGACCTTTTATTTGAGGAATTCACTGTTATCTTTGGGGCCCACTGTAATTCTGCCTTTTAAGCAGAAAATAATTTATCATTGAAAGGTGACATATTAAAAATAAAAGTACTTGTAGGGACTTGGCTTAGCCTTTATAATGTACTAATTCTGATCCCAGATACACAGGATAGACCAGGGTTGTCCAACATATGGCCCACGGGCCAGGATCTGGCCCGCCAAAGGTTTCCATCCGGCCCACGGGTGTAAACTGTACCCGGGGCCATTCCTCATCCTCCCCAGGGCTCCGTGACTGGAGATGGGAAATTTTCCATAGTCATCTTCTTGCAGACCGGCCTTTTTAAAAACATCACTATATCCATTTCACAGTTGCTGAAGCAAGAAGGTGATTCCGAAGTTTGACAGATTCGTGGTTTTCCGAAGCCTGCTAGAAAACCCCGAATATGTCCGATGTTGGGAAGCCCGTTTCTGTTTCAGCAGTTGTCATCTCTGAAACTCAGCGCAATGTTTTTAAACAAACTGACCGAGCACAAAGCTGCTGTGCTGAGTACTCCTGCTCAGTGCAACTGTCAGAGAGAGAGAGAGGTGGAGTGGGGGGGAAAAGAGAGAGCGAGAGAGAAGAGGGGCACAGAGACACAGAGAGTGAGCGAGAAGTGGGGAGGGACAGAGAGTGAGTGAGAATATGGGGGGGGGGACAGAGAGCGAGCGAGAAGGTGGAGGGGACAGAGAGCGAGCGAGAAGTGGGGGGGGACAGAGCGAGCGAGAAGGTGGAGGGGACAGAGAGCGAGCGAGAAGGTGGAGGGGACAGAGAGCGAGCGAGAAGTGGGGGGGACAGAGAGCGAGCGAGAAGGTGGGGGACAGAGAGAGAGGGGAGGGGAACAGCGAGAGAGGAAGGGAGAAAGAGTGGGGGTAAACAAAGAGAGAGGGGAACAGAGAGAGTGTGATCAGGACCACTTCTGACAGATGGATATCTCTAGAATACCCTGCATTACTACATCAAGTGTGTGGACGGAGATTGACTACTTACGCAGGCATAAACAATTCCGTGTTTGTCACTAAATTAGTTTTCAATATAGTGACATAAAAGTAAATCAATAAATTAGCCTTCTCATTTAAAGATTCTTCACAAAAATGCACATTTGTTGTTGCTTTTATTAGTAAGCTTTTAATGCCTTTATCTTTCAACATTTGCTCACCGTCCTCCCCGGGCCGAGCAAAAATCCTAATGCGGCCTCTGCCCGAAAAGATTAGACAACCCTGGCGTGGAGTTTCATCTGAACTGGCTGGGCAACAATTATCACCTGAGCAGCAAAGAGTGAGTGGGGGTGGGGGTCCTGGGGGGTTGTGCGCGGTGTTGCAGGGGAGGAGGATAGGACAGTAAGCCGATAACAGAGTCCATCTGATTTTCCTTGTATTCAATTAAATTGAGGGAAAATCTGGCAGGATCCATGATGGGAGTGCAGTCCATTCTGCCTGATTGTCCAATCTATGCACTGCCCAGATCAATGCTTTACAGGATGAAAATCCAGCCCATCACATTCGTTCTCGGACTGACATTTTTATTCCACATGCACAAAACAAAATGAGCTGACTACCACATCTGTTCCTGACCCAGCCCAATGGCAGATTACAGGTAAGTTCATGCTGATTTAAAGTGAGGCTGTGCTATTTTAACTTTTTTTTTTAAAGAAAATACTTCATTTTTAAGTAGCTTCAGGAGGTTACAAGAGTACGCCAATATTTTTGATACAAAACTATCGAGCTGATAAAGGGTCATTCCCAAATATCTTCGTGTCTTTTCCTCTTTAAAATGCTGAGCAACCTGTCTTATATGGAACATTTGTCAACATGAAGAAAGAAATTACTGTTGATAAAAGCAGATATATTTAATACATTTGTGCAACATTCCTTGGTCTTGTGTTGTTATGGAAAAGGTTAATATGTTTAAATTAAATGGGTCAGTGCCTTCCATTAAAATAGCATGCAGAGGAAGGTGTTTTAAACAGGTTAATCATTCATTTATTATCAGAAACAGTCAGTTCTGGTACCTGGTGCTTTTTAACCCTATCAAAAAGGTTTATTTTCTTGCCCTGTTCATAAAATTATTGTATTCTGCAATCTTTAAAAAAATCTACAGTGCACAAACAACTTGAAGGCAAATTTTAACAAACTATCAGCCTTAGCAGGTGGTGATGGACTCAGTAGATTTCGTATCCTATTAATGCTGCCAGTTCCGCTGTCACAATTTTGAAAGGGCTTTCCTATGGGCAGCTCAAGCACCCGCCTGTCAATGGACTTCTTGATTATGCATGTGATGGGCTTGATTTTCAGCCCCTGCCGGAGCCAGGAACTGAGGCAGGCTGGAGCTAAAAAATAGCACCACCGGCCTGTGTGCCAATTCCACGGCTCCATTCCGTCCCTGAACCATTTTTGCGGAGGCGGGATGGGGTGGGGGGTTGGACAGCAGGGCTACCTGCCCACGTGTGGTGGGTGGCCTATTAAACCTATTAAAGCCTGTTAACAGAGCTGACTGGGATTTTCCAGTCAAGGCGACGGGGGGCCAGTTTAGCCGCTTGATGGTGGCCTCCTGACAACAGACCTGGGGGGTGGGGTTCAGCGCTGCAGGCAGGCTTAGAGGCCCTCACTCCCTGCCTGGGTGCAGGAGCCAGCCACAGGCCGCCCTGGAGAAGGGATTCCCCGCCCCCACCCAACCCCATCACAGTGGTGGATCGGCAGCAAAGGCCATTTTTTATTTTAAGTTTAAAAAAGTTAGAGAGTGCCTCCATTTTGAAGTGCCCTCTCCCTCACGTAAGTGCAATGACATCCTGCTGCTGCTTCCAAGCTGATTGGCCCTCCAGCTTCAAGAGCCCGCTCACCATCCTTAATTGAACAGCGAGCCCGCCTTCTGGCCATTAATGGGCAGCTCTGGGGAAAATCACATTGAGTGACTTGTTTCCCACAAAGTGCAGGTTTCTGACCCACATTTGAGCCAGATGGTGGGGTTCAGAAGCCCACAAGGAAAATCCTGCTCGATGTTTCTATAATATAGTTGCAATTTGAAGGGACATGAGGTATGCTCCGCCCATATGTCCTGACATTGACAGTCTTAAAAGGCACAGCTGCTCGCCTTTCTGAAAACGCCCTTGAAAGATTGCTGCCGGGCCAGCTCATCTTTCCCCTCCACTTCTCCCACTGTCCAGGACCACCCATGTTCAAGCAACCCAGTATTGCAGCAAGATATAGCAGGATGCCCAAACAGGGCTTGCAGCTCACTGGCCACATGGAAACAAAGCCCGGGTCCCAAAATGGCTTGGGCTTCCTGCCATTAGGAGCAGGTGGGTGGCTGGCGTGTTTCACTCGACAACTGCCCAAAAGTTAAAATCTACCCTTTCGTTTGCAGAAATGTGAGGTGAGGTGGGACTGTGAATCTTGTGTTTTCAAGGGGGTCTGACTGACTACCTCCAGGCTAGGGTTTGCCATGTATTATATTCTTACTGATTATTGATGTTGCTCATATTTCCCTGTGGATGTTGACCCCTCTCTATGGATGGTGCTGCAGTGTAATAAACCAATCTTCACTGAGTGTGTAAACAAATTGTAAAGTACTTTTAAAGTTACAGGAAATAGCTGGGTACTGCAGCTGCCACACAGGGCTGGATTTTATCCTGCCCTTGGAGACGGGAACGGAGGTGGGGGCACACAAAATGGCATGGGGTGGAGTCGGGTGCTGTGCCTGACGTCGTCCTGCCCCATGCCATTTTGTTTGCAGCGGGGAAGTTGGAGGACGGCCCTCCTCCCAAGGCCAATTGTGGCACTTAGGTGGCCAATTGAGGGCAGCTTCCCACATCTGTTCCCATTTTACTAATGTCAGAGGGGCCTTCTTCTAGATGGAGACACTGCCAGGTGAGACCTGGCAGCCTCCTAGCGGGCTTGGGTGGTGGTTCCTACATCTGAGGGCTTACGGAAGGCACACCCCACCCGGTGGCAAAGGCCACCCCTGCTGCAAGACCACCCCCGCCCTCACCAACACTCTACACTCCCTCACCAGGGCCTGCCTACCTTGTCCCAGTGACACTCACCCCACTTGCCTGGATCCCGGGATCTCTTCCATGTTCGTTACTGCAGACCTCCTGCAGTACTGGGAGTGGCCACCCTCATTATAGCCCTAGTATTATTTTATTTCTAAACTTTGGCAACTTGCCTGCATTAATGGGATTTCCAGTAAAATAACATCAGCAGAGCAGGAAGAGCTCCCAGGAATCTTCTGACTCTCATTTTCAAGAGCTTCTGAAGAAAATAAACATTGGCAATACAGCTTCAAGCCCAGTCAAGAAATGTGCTTTGAGGTAAATGGAAAGCTTTTAACAGCTGGATTTTAGCAGCTTGCTTGTCATCTGTAACTTTTTTGGGAAAATCACTAAATAAATACACCATGAATTCTCAGAAACCATCAGCTCACCTAAATACTCACTAGTAATAACACAGAAACAAGCTATTGGGCTCAACCAGTCCACTGTCAGTGTTTACCATGCATGTAAGCAAATAGTTCTAATTACATTTACCAAACTTCTTCCTTATACCTTCAACTACCTCTCCAATTTAATCTTAATTTAGTCCCTTTCCCTCCCAATCCTACTTCCTTCTGTGTCCACGCATGGAAATCAAACTTTCTCCTCGTTCACTTACGACTGCACTTCCACAATCTCACTACCATCAGTAATCCCATTCACCAGAACATTTCTGCAGCTACTGATCTGCTCAGCCATACCCTCAGCTGCACATTTGAGGCCCTAGTTCCCATTAAGCCATTACTCTGTCTCACCACAGCTGTTCCCTGGTAAGGCCCTCATCTCCGTTCCCTTAAGTCCAATAGACACAGATTTGAGCAGCTAAGGAAGACAACTGGTTTATCCATTCACCGCCAGATCTGGCTGGAGCACATAATGTAGTCCGGTCCTTCCCTCATCTGCCAAAACTGCTCATTATTCTGGTGTCATCCTGGAATGCAAAGATAACCCCTGACTTCTTTTCTCTACCACATACTGCCTTCTTAAACCCCTCTCTCCTGTCTCTTCCACCCTCATCACCAACAGGTGAGAGGAGCTTTTGGACTCACTGTCACTAAGATTGAGACCATCCAATTAGCTGTCTCTGCCACTTCCCTCCCATCCCTTAGCCCACTGGGCTAAACTTCCTCTAAGGTTCCCACTGCTCTACCTTAAACTGAGTAGTTTCTTTCCTATCTCCCCTCATGCCCCTTACAAGCTCATCTTCTCCTTGAGATCCACCTCCTATTCCCGCTACCATATTTACACTAAATTGCTGACTTCCCTTCCTGACTGCCATGTTAGCTAATCGTTCTTTCTCCTCGGGTATTGGCCCCTTCTCCTTCAAATCTGCCCGCATCACCCCTTTTCAAAAAACCAATCCTTGATCCCTCTGTCCTTGCAAACTACCACCCCATTTCAAACCTCCCTTTCCTCTCTCAAGTCCTTGAATGTGTAGCTGCCTCCCAAATCACCTGTAATGTATTCAAGTTTGCTGATGATACAATGCTGGGTAGGAAAGTAAGCTGTGAGGAGGATGCACTGAGTCTGCAAAGAGACAGAGATAGGTTAAGTGAGTGGGCATGTAGGTGGCAATTGCAGTATAATGTGGGAAAATGTGAGGTTATTCACTTTGGTCGGAAGAATAGAAAAATTGAAAGTTTCTCGCCACTCAAAAAATAATCAAATGTTGGTGTTCAGAGGGAGTTGAGTGCCCATGCACAAGATGTACAGAAAGTTAACATGCAGGTACAGCAAGCAATTAGGAAAACAAATAGTATGTAGGTCTTTATTGCAATGGGATTGGAGTACAAAAGTAAGGAAGTATTGCTGCATTTGTACGGGCCTTTGCTGAGACCACACCTAGAGTACTGTGCACACTTTTGATCATTGTATCTAAGGATGGATTTACTTGTCTTAGAAGGGGCGCAACAAAGGTTCAGTACATTGACTACTGGGATTAGAGGGTTGACCTATGCAGAGAGATTGAGTGGAATGGACCTATATTCTCTGCAGTTTAGAAGAACGAGAGGTGATTTCATTGAAATATAAAAGATTCTGAGAAACAGAGTAGATACAGCGAGGCTCTTCCCCCAGCTGAAGAGCCTAGAACTAGAGTGAATAGTCTCAGGGATGGCCATTTCAGACTAAGATGAGGATAAATGTCTTCACTCAACAGGTTGTGAATCTTTGGAATTCTCTAACAAAGAGGGCTGTGGCTGCTCAGTCATTGAGTATATTGAAGGCTAAGATTGGTAGATTTGTGAACTCTGATGGAATCACGGGAGAAGGGGGTCGAGTGGGGAAAATGGAGTTAAGGTTGAGGATCAACCATGAACTTATTAAATGACGGAGTAGGCTTGAGGAGCCACATGGCCAACTCCTTCCATTTCTTGTGGTTGATCACACCATCCTCCTCCAATGCCTCTCCACCATTGTCCAGCTGAGAGGGGCTGTGGTCACATTATTCCATTCTTATCTATCGAATCATAGCCAGAGAATCATCTGCAATGGCTTCTCCTCCCACTCCCACATCTTTTCCTCTGCTGTTCCCCAAGAATCTATCCTTGGCTCCCACCTGTTTCTCATCGGCATGCTGCCCTTCGGCGACATCATTCAAAAACACAACACCAGTTTCCATATGTACACTGACGACACACAGCTCTACCTCACCATCTTCATTCTTGACCTCTCCATTATCTCAAATTGTCAGTCTGCTTATCTAACATCAAGTACAGGATGAGCAGAAATTTACTCCAGTTAACTACTAGGATGATTAAAGCCATTGTCTTTAGTCCCTGCCACAAACTCCATTCACTAGCCAATTTACTCCATTACTCTCTCTGGCAACTATGAGGCTGAGCCAGACTGTTTGCATCTTTGATGTCATATTTGACCCCGAGATGAACTCCCAACCACATATCCACTCCATCATTAAGATTGCCTATTCCCACCTTCATAAAATCACCCATCCCTGCCCCTGCTTCAGCATTTCTGCTGCTGAAACCACCTCCATGCCTTTGTTACCACTAGACTTGACTGTTCCAACACATTCCTGGCCAGCTCTCACATTGTACCCTCTGTAAACTGGTCATCCAAAACTCTGCTGCCCTTGTCCTAACTTGCATCAAGTCCTATTATCCCACCACCTCTGTGTTCGCTGACCTACACTGGCTCCCAGTTAAGCAATGCTTTGGTTTTAAAATTCTTATCCTTGTTTTCAAATCCCTCCATGGCCTTACCCCTCCCTATAATTAATCTCCTCCAGCTCCCAACCCTCCGAATCCCCTTTTTTAATCACTACTAGTGGTGGCCCTGCCTTTAGCTGTCAAGGCCCTAAGCTCTGGAATTCCCTCCTTAAACCTCTCACCTCTGTTTTCTCCTTTAAGATGCTCCTTAAAACCTATCTCTTCGACCAAGCTTTTGATCGTCTGCCCTAATATCTCCCTATATGGCTCGGTGTCAAATTCTGTTTGATAATACGCCTGTGAAGCATCTTGAGATGTGTTACTACATCATAGGTGCTATATAAATAAAAGTTGTCATTGTTGTTGAATTTGGAAATAATTTCCACCTTAGCCTCTATGCCTGGAAGCGGGGGAAAATCAATTGCACAGTCTGACAACTTACTATGTGAAGATATTTTTTCCTGCCCTCAGTTTTAATCTCTCTAATCTATCAAAATCACAAATTACATTCTATGTGACTGTAACAAAGGTAAACGATCCCTCCTTCTCCTCCTCCTCAGCCTGTGACACAGTTGACCTCGTCTTCCTCCTACAATGTCGTCCACTTGGATGGTACTGCACTCACCTGATTCCATTCTTATCTATCCAGTCGTAGCCAGAGCATCACCTGCAATGATTTCCCTTCCATCTCCGCAACATTACTTCTGGAGTCCACCAAGGATCTGTCCTTGACTTCCTGCTATTTCTCAATTGCATGCAGCCCCTCAGTGACATGATCCAAAAACTTGTCAGGTTCCACATGTACCCAGTACTGGATTAGCAGAAATTTTCACCAAAGCTATTTTAGGTCCCTGTCACAAACTCCATTCGCTAGCCACTGACTCCATCCTTTTTCCTGACAACTGTAAGAGAGTGAACCTGACTGTTTGTTTGTTTGCAACCTTGGTATCATATTTGACCTTGGGATGAGCTTCCAACCACATATCCATGACATCATTAAGACTGCTTACTTCCACCTTGCAATATCGGCTGACTTTCCCCACTTCGGCTCATCTGCTGAAACCCTCAACCATGGCTTTTTTTACCTGTAGACTTAACTATTCCATTGCTATCCTGGCTAGCCTCCATTTTTACGCCCTCCATAAACTTGAGCTCATCCAAAACTCTACTATAATAAAAGCAAAATACTGCGGATGCTGGAAATCTGAAATAAAAACAAGAAATGCTGGAACCACTCAGCAGGTCTGGCAGCATCTGTGGAAAGAGAAGCAGAGTTAACGTTTCGGGTCAGTGACCCTTCTTCAGAACTGACAAATATTAGAAAAGTCACAGGTTATAAGCAAGTGAGGTGGGGGTGGGGCAAGAGATAACAAAGGAGGTCTAGATTGCAAACTCTACTGCCTGTTTCGTCACCTACAGCAAGTCCATTAACTGTGTTCATTGACCTACATTGACACTTGGTTGAACAACACCTTGATTTTAAATTCTCATCCTTACTTTCAAATCCCTTAATAGCCTCACCACTCCCTATCTCTGTAACCTCCTTCAGCTCTACAACCGTCCGAAATCTCTGCATTCCTCCAATTCTGGCCTTTTGTGCATCCCTTATTTTATTTGCTCAATGTTGCTGATCATGCCATCAGCTGCCTGGGCCTGAACCTCTGGGGTTTCCGTCACAAACCTCTCTACCCTTCTTTAACGCACCTCTGTGAAGCGCCTTGAACCTTTTACTAGATTAAAGGTGCTATATAAATGCAAGTCCTTGTTGTATCCATGGCCTCTTGGTCTTAACCTTTTCAAGTACTGGAAAATGTCTTTTCCTATCTATCCCATCCCACCCTTTCACAATTTTAAATAATTCCATCAAATCACTCCATAATCGACATTGTTCTAATGAAGATGCCCCAATTTTTCAAGTCTGTTACTATTGTTGTTGAATGTGGACATAATTTCTACCTCAGACGCTACCCCTGGATGTGGGCACAGTCTCATAACTTTCTATGTGAAGAAATTTTTCCTGCCTTCGGTTTTAAATTTCTAATTTGATCAAAGTCACAAATGACATCCTATGCAACTGTGGCAAAGATAAACAATCCCTCCTCGTCCTTCTCAACCTGTTTGCAGCTTTTGACACCACCATCCTCCTTCAAAGTCTCTCCTCTGTAATCTACCTGGGTGAACTGCAGTTGAGTCTTTCTATGTATTTGTATTTCCACATTCCAGGCTGTATCCTAGTGAATCTGTGTTGCACCTTCTCTAAAGCCTCAATATCCTATCTATTGTGTCGAGTTCAGTACTGCCCACAGTACTCTGACTGAGGTCTTTATTAAGGTTTTAAAATCAACTTATCACTATCTTGGCTTTTATATTCTTTACCACTTGATATCGAACCTAGAATTCTATTTGCTTTTACGCAGCCTAATCAACCTGAGGTGCTGCCTGTGAACCTGAATCCTCCAAAATCCTTCCACTGTTCCACAGTGCCAAGCCTACTTCTATTCAGCGTATAATTATTGCTGTTGTTTTTACTAAATGTATCACCTCACAATTATTGAAAACATTTTTACTCTTTCAGTTGCCAATTAGGATGACACTGGGTTGCCCCAGTGTCATCCCCCAGTGTCATCACTCAAATTTTAAAACGTGCCCTTTTGTTCCCAAGAGGCACAACTAATAAAAGCCAAATCTTAAGAAATAAAAGAAACTTATCAAATTGAATCAGAATAATTAGAAATTTAAAACCGAAGGCAGGAAAAATTTCTTCACATAGAAAGTTATGAGACTGTGCAATTGACTTCCCACTTCCAGGGGTAGCGTCTGAGGTAGAAATTATGTCCACATTCAACAACAATAGTAACAGACTTGAAAAATTGGGGCATGCACTGCAGTGTGAAAAATGTCTTTCTCAAGTTTGTGCACAACTAACAATTGGTGAAAGTATTGATTGATTCAAATTGAAACAGCCTTGAGTTGCCTCGTTTAACCAATCTGACAGGTTGGTACTGACAGTCTCTAATTCCAGTGACAAAATTGTGTTTTTTCTTCTAAATTGCTGACAAGCTTACTCATTGGTAAAAGCTTTGATGTCAACTTAAAAATCTGATAATCAGCATTTATAGGGCAGCAGAACAAGAGTTTACAGGTTCTGAGTCACAAAGGGTACATCTAGGAGATGCATGAAGAAATATTTCTTTATATTAAGGGTTAATAACAACTGAAATTGATTACCAGATTGAGTAGTTGAGGTTGGGACATTGAAATCATACTGAAGTGGGAAGAAACTAAATAGCCTAAATCTATGCAGTGAAAAAACAGCTGCTTCTCTTCTCAACCTAGTAACACATGAGGCAACTTATTTTTTCTGCTGCTTTTACTTCTGGATTGTGCTTTGGGTTGTTTTTAACAAAGACCCATTTCTTTGTGGATAAGTTGTTAGCTTGATGACGTTTTCTATTTGGTTCTTCCACAATTACTATCAAAGGTTGCAATTTTAAAAACAAGCCTTTTCAAATTTTAACTGATTTACTGCATTTCTTGAATTACTTCAGATATCTTCCCTCCTTTCTTCTTTCTGAAAGCATTGACCCTATTTGGGTTACAATTCCACAGGCCGTAGGAGCCTCTGGTACTCAACTTGAGTACCCATTCTTTAGTCATGGTCAAAGGGCTACCGAACCCGAGAGGACATAACAGAATCCAAATCTATTCTCTCCCAACATAAACTGTTTCCAAAAGATGCCACTTGATTGGGATGAGGAGCAAGAAGCACGGCTTCTCTTTCTCTGACTCTCTATTAGGCACACTGATTCCAATTGTAGCACTCCAGCTCCTTTCTGAGCTGACATTAGATCACTTGGATTAGGTAATAAATCCAGAGTGCTATGGGGCAGTATGGCTTAGTACTACACTGACCAGTATCATCAGCTGCTATTCTTTCAAGAGCATTTTTTATCCTATCACTGAACTGCCTCTGTATAAATATTAGTGCTAATATAAGATTATATGGTTGCCTTCTGTACTGTATGATTCTATGATTACAAAAAGCTATCTATTCTAATGGTTTATTTCTTTTTCACAGGCAAATTCAAAAGATAGTTCATGACATCAAAAAGAATGATGGTGGGTTTATCAACAAGTTTAAAAAGTAAGTTTGTATTTAGGCCTAGTTAATCACAGTATTCATAATCCTATCTGCTGATCAGATTTCAGCTATAGGGTTTCATTGAAATCATGAAATAACTGCAATTTCAGAATGTTTATTTTTGCTTAAAAAAAACCTTGCTGAACAATCTTTTTTTAATTTCACTTTCCTTTCCCTGTAACTGTCTGGACATTCACCCCATTCCCAATCGCTTTAAATGCATCCAACTGCTCCTCACAAGCAGTACACCTCTTTTCTTTCAAATAAATTAGCCTGATTCAACACCAAAACAGTTGTGAAAGAATGCAGTTTATCGGAGTTATGACCTTTGTGATTAAGAAAGCAGATTTGTAATGTAAAATTCAAAATTACTTCATATGCTAAATATATGCTGTGACTTTATTTATCATTTTACTATACTATGCATTCCTCCAACATTGGTCCTTGTAGCCACAGATTTCCTTCACCCCACCATTGGTGGCCATGCCTTCAGCTGTCTAGGACCTTAACACTGGAATTCCCTCTCTAAACCTCTTCATCTCTCTATCCCTCTCTTTTCCTTTAAGATGTTCCTTAAAACCTACCTTTTTGACCAGGTTTTTGTCACCTGTACTTTATGACTGAGTTTGGAGGAGTGCACTGTCTCCCTCTAGTCCCACTACTCTGGCCACAACGTATATTTAAATGTTTTAACCAATTATGGGTATGGCCAATTCTATACTTTTATCTATCTGTTTCAGAATACAAATCCATCAATAAAGATGAAGCTTATTAACACAGGTTGAAATATGAAAGTATAAATATATTCCCTTTTAAATAACCCAACATACATGCATGCGCACGCACGCACACAGACCGGTTAAAGAAAAATAAAGACTTTCTCTGCAGTGATAAACTTTACCAAAAAATAATACTTTGGCCAAATAATTGTTAATTTGTGAAGAAAAAAAGGATAAGATATGAAATGTTCCAGCTGGTCCTTTGGTCTGGCACTGGGATCTTTCTGGAGCAGTTCTGTTCAGGAGACATTGAGGAGTCGTCTTGCTGGCATTTCAGGAGAATTACTGCATCAGTGGGTTCAGCTACCAAAACTGGTGGCAAAGAATGAGTTGGGTGTTTTCTCTCTTAGCAGGATACACACCAATTGCCCATTCCTGCAGTCCAAAACGAAACCGAAAACTCTTGAGCCATGCACCCAGACATGTGACTTCTCTAAACAACTCCAATAGCCAGCAAAGTTCCTGCTGTTTACTTAGCTCAAGACATGTGACTTCCAGTGTTTGTTTTTAAACAAAATCCCAAGTGTCCTTCCAGTGACCCTTTTTTAAAAAAAAAAGTCTAGCATCTCTTCAGGTATTTTCCACAGTCTTTTAAACACAAGTCCTCAAAAATATGAATAATGGAAGCACATTCATGACAACTTATATTTCCTTCTTTGGCTTGATGTAAATTTCTGATTAATTATTGACCTATTAAATATCTTGGGATGTTTTACTACATTAATGCCACTGTATAATTGCAAGTTGTTGCTGTTTATGTGTTATCCATTAGAATGCATTAGTTTTTTGTAGTTTTATACATTTTATATAACGTTTGAAAGTGACTGGTTAGTGTAAGTAAGAGCACGTATCAGGTGTTTATATTTTATTGTATAACTGCTTCATTCATGTATTTTGTAGTACATAGTTCCATGGAAAAGCTTTTGAAAAATACATTTCTTTTCACCAGCTAAAACGTTCTTAAATTCTCTAGGGACAGTTTGATAATTCCTACCATGTTTATATGATTGCTTATCTGTTGTATAAATTCTATTGTGTTTTATTATGGGTATAGCTCATTGAGCAGATGCAATATTTTTTGAGTATCCCTGTTTCTAATATTATGGAGCCAATTTTCCTCCCCTCCTCTGGCTAAACAAAATGATGCAAAGTGCACCCAAAATAGATCTCACCCGGTTTGTCCCAAACCCAACTGTATTTATGGGTTCCAGTTGTAATTGTGCCCTGCATGTGTCGCTCATGCAGGAACACCCCTTGAAATGGGCTCCTGTCCAGAATTAAGACAGGAAATGTGACAGCTGCTGCAGTTCCAAGAGGACCGCAGCAGTGGTAACGGTTGCTGGCTTTGAGACCTTATGGTTGCTTCCAAAAACTGCAGCCAGATGATGTTTCCAGCCTGACTGATCCTTATTGCTGGTTCTGATATGATATACCTAGATGTTTATAGGTGGGAGGATGAGACTTACAGCCTCTTCAGATTCACCATTCAGAGGACTGGACAAACTTCTATAAGATCCACTTTCACTGGGCTATAGACCATTTGGGCCTCTTCCAGGCAGAGATCCAGGAAAATGAAACAGTGGCCTGGATTTAACGGTGAGGCAGTGGCCTCCGCCTAGCCTGGAAGCCACACTGCTATTTTGCATAGCTCAGGCCCTTAATTGGTTTCATTCGGGGCTTCCGTCCTTCTGAGGCAGGAGTCCCACCTCCAAGAACTGCCGACCTGTCAGAGGGCCAGGAGCTCTTCAGTCCCAGCAATGCCACTGGGAGGAGGCCCCGGAAAGGTAAGTGGGGTCAAGCCTCATCTGGGACAATTGGCTGGGCCCCGGTGGGGGGATCGCAGTCTAGGACGGGGGGTGGGGGTGGTGGGTTGTTTTAGTTTGGGTGGGCCATGCTGCTTGGGGGGGCACTCCATGGGGGCACAGAGTGCCTGATCAGGAGGAGACCCCCACCCCAGCTCACAAGGAGGCCACCATGCATTACTAGGTGGTCTCCTCAGGTGTTGAAGTGCCCGTCCCAGTGGCAGCAGGAAGAGGCCGTCAAGTGGCAATTAATTGCTCACTTAAGGGCCTCAATTGGCCTAAGGGTAGGTGTGTCATCTGCCACTTCCCACGCTGCTGGTAAAATAGCAGCAGGGGTGGGTAGATGACAGGCAAGGTGCCCCCTGCCTCCACCCTATTTTACACCCCCCCACCCTGCCTCCTAGCCCAGTCCCGGGGGGAAGGGGACCAGGCCAGTGTTTTGCCTTCACTGCTACCTCACTACTGGTGTAGTTGAATGTTTCTGCCTGTTTCAATTGGCTGCATTCCACCCAGGGCTGGAAATAAACACCAGAAAGTGGGTGGAGAGATAATTTACAAAATGGATGTTTGCTCTTTTTTCTTCTGTTTTGTGTCTACGAATTATACTTTAGGGTACCACATCCAAGCAGCAGTTATTGGTGTGTGAACCTGGATGGTGAGTGCATACTGTTCTGTCTTGGGAGGCATCAAGGTCAAATCAAATCCTATTGTAGCCCAACATCTGCAAATCTCCATTTTCAGAAGGATAGAAATCAGGAGAAGAAAATTTGGCCGTTTGTTTATGTTGTCCTTTCCTACTCCCAGGATCACTGATGCCACTGCAGTACAAATTATGTATTGAACTTGAAACCTTCTTAATCATTATGGTTCAAATACCCACTGGATAAACTCACCTGGAATGCTTCTACATAATTCAGGTTACCTTATAAATGCAGAGAATTTGACAACTACAAAATTATGTAATTTCAATCTTCTCCATAGGAGTTGAGATTTGTGTAAATGTATGTTGATTATGAATCTGTTCGATGTAACTTTTCTGGTGTGGGGAAGTTTATTGGAAATAATTATTTCTTCTCATGGACATACAAAGTTTGAATACCATAACTAATCATCACTGTCATTGCATTTACAAATATCAAAGGATTTATATTTCTATATAACTAAACCAATCATAGTATGATCTGTTTATCATCACCTTTCTCCAGCCTCAATGCTTATTCTGGTTGTGAAATCTAGCCCTGGTGATCAACATCATTTTGAAAGATGAAAATATTACCTTTTGACCTCTCAGGTTTCAATATTTTATTTCCTTTTATAGTGTATGCAACTCGTGTAGCTTTCACCCAAATAAGTTTTGTTAGTTCCAATCTGTCTAATTTGAGAATTGCGTTGCATTTCTTTGTTTCTTAAAATGATTACATGCAGCATATTCCCATTTCTTGCTGAAGGGTTGGGGCAAGTTAACTAAATATTAAGAATGCTTCCAAAGAGGGATTTGGTGAGAGCAGACAGTCAGTCAATCATCGCTAAATTTAACAAAATCACGTCCTGGTTACTATATGGAAAATGTACTTCTATTTAAGTTGTGTTTTGTGGTTATGCTAATAAAACCCTCATTTGCGAATAAAACGCTCATTTGCTAAGCTGTGAGTCTTTTCTCTAACTCACAGGTTCCAAAATGAACAAGTGGCCCTGATGCGCAAAACTGGGAAAAATACTTGGGATCGGTATGACTGAGCAAAGAAAGCCTGTTTTCTGTCTCCAGTGTGCTATTGAACTTGTGTGTTACTGTATCCAGGACCTTTTAAAAGCAGTGTATATAACAGGCAACATTTAACCTGCTTGTTTGTCTTTAACTTAATTAGCACTAATGCATATTGTAGAATACGGAATAATCACAACAGTTAAGTATCTTGGAGCCTATAATTTCTTACATTCAAAATGATAAGTTGTAAATTTGGGAACAAAGCAAAAGATTTATGCAACACTTCATCTAAATATAGCAAAGTATCATATTTCCTTGAGTATAAGTTGTCATTGCTTATCAAAGTGGACTAAAAAAATTATCAAAACTATACATAATTTGATATTTTAGGGTCAAAAATAAGTATAAGTGTGATTTTTAACATTAAGTTTAAAAATAAGAACTGTTCATATGCTTTGGTTTTGGTTCCTGCTGTCATACTCTGCCCTACAGCTAGGTACCGTCCAAAGCACAAGTATATCCATAGTGGTAAATTGCCACTTGCTCAGTGGTGAACTGCAGGTGCACTTTTGCAAAGGAAATGGCCCTTTTAACTATTCTTTCCTCTCTGAGGTGGAGTGCTGTGCTGGTGCATAGTTCTCCATCCAGGGATGTAACCAAAACTGGTCATTCCATTTATTAGTTGGTGTTCAGATTTGAATTCTCCCATAAGTCAGACCTCTGCTGTTGCATGCCAACTATCTTAAACGAAAATATAATGTATGACTAGTTATTTGTAAGCCCTGCTATATAAGAATGGAGGATTAGTGACAGCGCTATTTTAAGATGAGATAAAATTAAAATAAAGCTGTGCTGGAAATCTTAATATAAACAGAAAATGTTGTAAATACATAGAGGTTAGTCACTGTATGTAAAGAGAAAAGGTTATGGGATGAGCCATTTTACATTCAGTTCTTAGCAAGGTAAGCTGTTATTCAAGGAAATGTGATACGTTCAGACAGAGTTCAGTAAAATGTTGGTTTTGTGGGGAGACTGCCCTAATACATTAAGTGAAAAGAATAATCAAACTCACTATTAGTAAACAAAATCTTCTTGCTGCATTTCATGAGCTCACTCATGATTTAATAATAACAAATTTCTAGTTCCTTTTGGCTCTTACAAGTTGAGTGATCGTTCCTTTGTATAATTAGAAAAAAACTAACCCTGGAGAAGCTAACAGTGCTGTTATGTTCAAAATTAATACAACAGCTAAATCTTTGCCAAAATCGACTGCGATGTATATTTTATTGCCTGTAGTAGGTGGGTATACCGTTACGGGCACATGAACAGGCACTAGAGGTATTCTGTTCCAGTTTACTGTATTGAGACCTCTATGAAAATGAATTCCAGGTACTATAATAGGTTAATAAAACAAGAACATTTTGCTTAGCAATAGCCATTCACTTAGTTTCGGGCATGTGATAGCCAGTTTTTCTGGCTCGTTGTTTAATGGACAATGCTGCATTATTTGTTGAGAAATAGTATCTAATGCTGTAATATTTTAAAAGTTTCAGTTATTTAGATTAGTCCAGGATACTTTTACAATAAGACATGTGGACCAAATAAAATAGAAAAGCAGTATATTATTTGAGTGGAGAGAGACAGTAGAAGTTTGGGTGTCCTTGTACATGAATCACAAAGCATTGGTATGCAGATACAGTAAGTGATTAGGAAGGCAAATGGAATGTTGGCATTTATTGCAAGGGCAATAGAGTGTCAAAGTTGGAAAGTGTTGCTATTGCTGTACAGGGCCGTAGTTAGACTGCATCTGGAGTACTGTGTACAGCTTTGGTCTCATTACTTAAGAAAGGATATAATTGCATTCGAAGCAGTTCAGAGTAGGTTCACTCGACTGATTCCTGGGATGAAGGGGTTGACTTATGGGGAAAGTTTGAGCAGTTTAGGCCTATATACCCATTGGTGTTTAGAAGAATGAAAGGTGATCTAATTGAAACGTATATGATCCTGAGGGGACTTGACAGGGTAGATGCTCAGAGGATGTTTCCTCTTGTGGGGGGAGGCGAGAACTAGGGGGTACAGTTTAAAAATTATGGGTCTCCCATTTAAGACTGAGATGAGGAGAATTTTTTTCTCACAGAGGGTCGTTAGTCTATGGATTTCTCTTCCCCAGAGAGCAGTGGAGGCTGGGTCATTGAATATATTCAAAGCTGAGTTAGATAGATTTTTGATTTACAAGGGAGTCAAGGGTTATGGGGGCAGGCAGGAAAGTGGAGTTGAGGCCACAATCAGATCAGCCATGGCCTTATTGAGTGGCAGAGCAGGCTCAAGGGGCCGAATGGCCTACTCCTGATTCTAATTCTTGTGTTTGCAGCATTACCAAGGATGTAAAATTAACAATATTTATTCATGTATATGTCAAATTTTTACCAATGAGATTCTAAAATTAGATTAGTCTTGGCTCAATGGTAGCACTCTTGCTTCTGAGACAGAAGGTTGTGGGTTTACACCCCACTCCAGAGACTTCACATAATCTCGGCTGACACTCCAGTGCAGTACTGAAGAAATGCTGCATTGTCATAAGTGCTGTCTTTTGGATGACACATTAAACCATCTGTCCATTTATTGCCCATCCCTAATTGCCCTTGAACTGAGTGGCTTGCTAGGCCATTTCAGAGGGTGTTTAAGAGTTAACCACATTGCTATGTGTCACATGTAGGCCAGACAGGTAGGGACAGCAGATTTCCTTCCCTGAAGGACATTAAAAAACCAGATGGGTTTTTACAACAACCCACAATGTTTTTATGGTCACCATAGCTTTGTTAATTTCGGATTTATTAACTGAATTCAAATTTCACCATCTGCCATGGTGGGATTCAAATCCATGTCCCCAGAGCACTAGCCTGGGCCTCTGGATTACTAGCCCACCGCCTCCCCCTAAATTTATTATTATTTTTGTGGTGCTGGTTTACCAGGTCTGCCCTCTGGGTTCCACAAGACTAATGTGGGCTGCTGGCATCCTGGGCTTCCTACTCCCCATTAACCCATCACCACCGCATCACCCCTCTCCCCCTGACCCCTCTTCCTGGACGTACCTTTCTCCCTACTTTATTCCTTTTTACCTATCTGGTGGATAGGCTTTGGGGAGTTAGTCAGGTGAGTTACTGGCCATGGAATTCCCAGCCTCAGGCCTTCTGTTGTAGCCACAGTATTTATGTGGCTGGTTCAGTTAAACTTCTGGGCCATCTGATATTGTGCCGGTCAGGAGTCGGTGAGCTGCAGCGGGATGCCCATTCGGCTGTGCATCTCACCAGTGGCATGGTAACGAGGCCTGACCCTCAAAATGGACCAGGCCTCCGTTTAGCAGGAAGTGGCAGCCACTCTTGCCTACCTTTTCCATGTCTGAAATTAAAATCTACCCCAAATTCTCTTGAAGGGTACATCAGAGATTTGTAAGAATGTTTATATAACTTTATAATCTGTTACTCTAATTAAAAGTGGTCTTTTTATTTACTTACCAGGTGCTTTTCAAAGAGCTAATGTTACTGGCAAGCACTTTGATAGTGAACCAAACACCGTAATGCTTCCAGCGTGCATGCACTAACTTGGAGTAGTTCTTAGTTCTGGTTGAACCCCTAATCATGTTATACTGAAACCACTAACAATTTGAAGTTCCACATTTCCAGATGTCAGCCTTTTGTTTTGAGCATAGCTGCATCCATTTTTCTTTTAATATTTGCAGATTCACAAAACATGCGCCACCCACCGTTCCTCAGAGAGATTACTCAGGTAAAGTTACATATGAAGCACATTGATATAAATTAAAACAGAGGATACATTTTCATATATGGCTATATGAGAGGAAACATACAAAGTATATGATCAACAGAGAACGGGAGATAGTTGACTACTTTTAGTTTTATCCAGATTTATTCCAGGAACCTTCAGGAACGATGTCTGTGGTCATAGCAAGAAAATCTGCCTGTATATGTATCGCAGCTCAAGATCAAGGAATGTTAGGATTGAGATTTATATTTTTAAGGAAGATTAAACTGAACATATATAGCTATATTTATTTTTGGGTGAATCACATTAAAATATAAGTGAGTTGCATTGCAATTGAGTGATACTTGGCAGGTTCTGATGAATACATGTGCACAATATACAGTCATGGAGTGCAAAAGATCTTCACTTGTTTTTGGAAAAATGTTGGATGATTTGTGATGGATCCTACTTCCTGATGAGTTTATTGTGAGCAGAATTCAATGTTAATTAAACAAGTGCATATACCAATGATCTTGGCAGTTATTACAGAGTGGGTACTAGGTCTGCCCACCACCCCAACACCCACCTAGAAAGACTTTACAGTTCCCTTTGTAATCAATAAATAAGACTAAATTCGAGACTTCATACTTCAGGGAACCAGACTATGATGCTGGCCTGGATCTCCAAGTGATGTCCATTTCTACCCATTGATTGGCCACTATACGTGGCCTCACTCTACTGATTGTACACTTGGTCTTGTTGAGGACCTAGAATGTGAAAACTTCTAGTATTTTGAGTCCCGAAACCTGGCTGTGCCCCCTTCTGCATCTCTAACTTATAGTGTGCACATTGAAGTTTCACCACCTACAAGCTGCATGGAAACTCCCACATAAGCAGGGGTGAATCGGAAAGGTCAAGGATGTTTGATTTGCTCATAATTTATTTAGTTATTTATTACTGCGCAAGGGCAAACGCACTAGATTTTGCTATTTGCTTTATTTGTAATCCAGATGATTAAAAATGGAATTTTTTGACCTGTGATTTTACTTTTCTGAATGGCTGATCAAAGCAAATGAAATGTTAGCCCCATTCTACATGCCTTCACCAGAATCCAAATCTTAGCTAATGATTTGTTTTATTTTGCAAGTTATTCCAAATTAAGCTATATCAACATTTATATATTTATTTATGCACACTCATTAAATTAGATCATAACCCATTCAGTTCTCTGTTTTATTTTAATTAGAAGGTGCTGAAGGACAAGAGGGAGGACGATGGTCTGACAATGAATTTGTAAGTGTTTGAAATGCTGTGGATGCTATAATACAACACTTCTACTGAGAGATTTTCCAATGTTGTAAAGGGGATACATTTTAAAGAAGAGATTATTTTATTTCAAATATTCATTCAATTAGTTTTTTCTAATTTAAAAAAAATTGTGTGGTATAGTTTTTAAAACTCAACGGCCCTCAGTGTTGCCCAGATAGCAAGGCTGCATGGAGTCAGTTTTTTCTCAACATGCTCAAAAAAACCACAACTAGTCAATTTTAATGTTAAAAAAGCATGATCCAAATGTTACTTTTTTATTCATTCACAAGATGTAGGTTTTGCTGGCAAGGCCTGCAGTAGTTGTCCAACCCTAATTTCTGTCCCTGTGATGTAGGTGCATTCACAGTGCTGATCAGGAGGGAGTTCCAGGATTTTGACCCAGCGACAGTGAAGGAATGACAATATAGTTCCAAGTCCAGATTGTGTGTTACTTGGAGGGGAAAATTCAGGTGTTGGTGGTGTTCCCATGTGCCTGCAGCTCTTATTCTTCTAAATGATGGAGGTCATGGTTTTAGAAGGAGCCTTGGTGAGTTGCTGTAGTGCATCTTGTAGATGATATGCACTGCTGCCATGAGGCGCTAGTGGTGGAGGCAGTGAATGTTTAAGGTGGGAGATAGGGTGCCAATCAAGTCAGTTGCTTTGTTCTGGATGGTGTTGAGTTTCTCAAGTGTTGGAGCTGCACTCATCCAGGCAAGTGGAGAGTATTCCGTCACACTACTAACTTGTGCCCTGTAGATGGAGGACAGGCTTTGGGGAGTCAGGAGGTGAGCTACTCATGGCAGAATTCCCAGCCTCTAACCTGCTATTGTAGCCACAGTATTTATGTGACTGGTTCAGTTTCTGGTCAATGGTAACCCTCAGGATGTTGGTGGGGGATTCAGCAATGGCAATGCCTTTGAATGTCATGGGGAGATGGTTAGATTATCTCTTGTTGGAGATGGTCATTGCCTGGCACTTGTGCGGTGCAATTGTTACTTGCCACTTATTAGCCCAAGTCTGAATGTTGTCCAGATCTTACTACATGTTGGCAAAGACAGCTTCATTATCTGAGGAGTTATGAATGGGAATGAACATTGTGCAGTCATCATCGAATGTCCCCACTTCTGACCTTATGATGAAGGGAAGACCATTGATGCCGCAGCTGAAGATGTTTGGACCTAGGACACTACCCTGAGAAACTCCTGCAGCAATGACCTAGGGTTGAGATGATTGGCCTGCAACAACCACAACCATCTTCCTTTGTGCTGGTTATGACTCCAAAGAGTTTTCCCCCTGATTCCCATTGACTTTAATTTTACTTGGGCTCCAAGATCAATTGCTCTTTTGATGTCAAGAGCCATCACACTGAACCCACATCTGAAAATCAGCTCTTTTGTCCATGTTTGGACCAAGGCCGTAATGAGCTCTGGAACACAGTGGGCCTGGCAAAACCTAAACTGAGCATCAGTAAACAGGTTATTGCAGAGCAGGTGCGGCTTGATAGCACTGTAGATGACACTTTCCGTCACTTTGCTGATGATTGAGAATCTGTGCAATGGCTGCCCCAGTTTTGGCACAACTGTCCAGATGTTAGTGAGGAGGACTTTGCAAGGTCCACTGGGCTGGGTGTGCCTTTGTCGTGTCTAAATCCAATTCTGAAGTTGATGCTGAGTGGTTTTTTCTTATTGTCGTAGCAGTTTGGTACTAAATTGAGTGGCTTGCTAGGCCATATTAGAGGGGAGTTAAAAGTCAATTACATTGCTATGAGTCTGGCATCATGTATATGCCAGAGCAGGTAAGGATAGCAGATTTTCTTCCCTAAAGGACACTAGTGAGCCAGATGGGTTTTTATAACCATCCAGTAATTTCATGGTCACCATTAATGATGCTAGCTTTTTATTCCAGATTTATTTACTTAACTAAATTCAAATTCCCACGCTGCCATGGTGGGTTTTGAACTCATGTCTTCAGATTATTCAGCCAAGCCTCTGGATTGCTGGTCTAGTAACATACCACCATGTTGCCATTCCCTAATGCTTACTATTAGTTAAGTTGCTGCTAAGAAAATACAGCCCAAAAAATTACCAAGTTAATCTTTGGCAAACATCTATGTTCAATTTAATGGCTTTTATTAAACATCTTGTACAATCTGAAGGTAAACATTAACAAGGTAATGTATAAACTTACATGCCCTCGAGCAGTTTTCTAGAGCACTGACAAATTCTTAACATTTAGAAATGCCCTCTAAAATGATTTAATGCCACCAAGTGCTAGATTACAAATGAGATTAAGCTAAATGCATGAATGTCAAGAATAGAATCCATCAGGTCTGCTCAGTTAGGAATGGAATCCTTTGCAGTGAATATCCAGATTTGTGGTGTTTGCATTAGAATTGAATTCTTCTCCTATAAATCTGCATGGTGACTATGTAATTGGTTTTATGTAGCAAAGCATGCATCATTGATACCAAAATACTGAAATCCTGCTTTACATTGCTTGCTTTATATAATTAGTTTTATTTTGGCCAGAGTACTCTGCTTACATATGCTTTATTGGCCCTGTTTTGTTTTACTGCTAAGAAGCACAGAAAAACAATATGTTCAAGGATCAATAGCCAATGAGGCTATGTAACATTGTGTTCCGCGGTTTTGGTAGAAGGTACTCTTTAGAAACATTCCTACTAAAGGCTGTAATGTAATATAAATAGTTAAAATACTTCACCAATAAATAGACTGTCTCATTCTGCATATTATCGCAAGGCATGATATAATGTTTGGTGTAGATTTTTCTGCTGAAATCAGGTAAGAAATTAATAGTAATAGATTTGCGGTGGCCTTTTGTTAAATAAGATTACCTACACAATTTAGTATAGAAAAATAATAATAAACATGATACAAACAAATATGGCATATGTAGGCAAATGTTAGATTATCCACTTTGGACCTAAAAAGGATAGAAGAGTACTTTCTAAATGGTGAAAAGCAAGAAACAGTGGAGGTCCAGAGACATTTGTGGGGTCCAGGTATGTAGATCATTAAACTTACATGAACAGTATAGAAAATAATCAAAAAGGCTAATGGAATGCTGGACCTTATATCAAGAGGTCTGGAATACAAGTGGTTAGAAGTCATGCTACAGCTATACAAAGCCCTGGTTAGATCGTACCCAGTGGGTGTGAGCAGTTCTGGACACTGCACCTTAGGAGAGATATATTGGCCTTGGAGGGAAGGCAGTGTAGATTTACCAGAATGATAGCTAGATATCACAGATTAAATTGTGAGGAGAGATTATTCAAACTAGGGTTGTATTGCCTGGCATTTGGAAAGTTATGGGGTGATTTAATTGAAGTTTTCAAGATATTAAGAGGATCAGATAGGGTAGAGAGACAGAAACTATTTCCACTGGTTGGGGAGTCTGAGACTAGGAGATATAGGCTGGAATCTTTCCCTTTGCGGACGGGAGCCATACACCAACCTTAAAATCGGAGGCAATACCGCCCCCACCGGGCCTGGGGATCCAGGCTGGATTTATGGTCCCCAGGGCCTTAGTTGGCTTTAGGCGGGACTTCCACCTCATTGAGGCAGAAACTGACAAGCCTGGGGAAGATACCAGTAACTGCAGTAAGTACAGAAACATTAACTGAGCTCTTGCTTTAATCTGTACTTGGCCCAAGGCTTTAAAATTATATGGAAATAGGGAGATTAAACTTCCCAACCTGAGTTCTCTGAGGGGATTTTGTTTGTTCATGACTTCGGAACTTGATACAGTTCAGAAGCTTGTTTGTTACATTTCATGATTTCCTAAAGTGGATACTTTTTTCCCGCGAGTGCTCAGGGTCGCTGCGCCTTCGCTTGTTTGAAATCAGTGTTTTTTTTTTAAACTTTATGATGTTATTTGAACACGGGTACATCAACAACTGCCACCTATACTCAATCACTGGTCTAAAGCCTGGCTACCCGACCAAACCTGAATACATGTGTCGGGTTCAGGTCGGGCATTTAAAAAAATTAAAGGACTCTGGCTCGGGTCAGGCCCGGGTTGGTTGTTATCAGGTTGGGCCCGGGTCAGGTTTTAATTTTATACCCGAGCCAGGCTTTACCTGGGACTGAGGTGATTGGCCTCCAACAACCACAAGCACCTTTTATGCTAGGTATGACTCCAACCAATGGAGAGGTTTTCCCCCGATTCCCATTGACTTCAATTTTACTAGGGCTCCTTGATGCCACACTTGGTCAAATGCTGCCTTGATGTCACGTGCAATTACTCTCAGCTTCTTCAGCTTTTTTGTCCATGTTTGGGCCAAGGTTGTAATGAGGCCTGGAGCTGGGTGGTCCTGGCGGAATGCAAACTGAGCATTGGTAAGCAGGCTATTGCTGAGTAAGTCCTGCTTGATAGCACTGTTGATGACACCTTCCATCATTTTGCTGATGATTGAGAGGAAACTGACAGTTTGGTAATTAGCTGGATTGGATTTGTCCTGCTTTTTGTGGACAGGACATTAAAGGCCTGCTCAGGTCAGGAAAAAGAACCCGACCCAATCCCGACCGAACCACAGCGGTCCCCGGCCCGAGTCCCTCCAATTTTGCCCCAAGCCCGACCCCGACTCAACCCGACCATCCCTTTACTCACCTTCCTGACACCGAACCTGCAGGAAGCTGCAGCGCATGTGTGATGACGTCATAGTGATGTCACACGCTCACTGCACTGACTCAGTTTTGTCCCGGACTCCCAGCTCCGGTAAGTTTTTAATTTTAATACTTACCAGCAGAGCACTTACTGTGCGTGTCCGGTCCGGCCCGACCCGACCCGAACCCGACACGTTGTCGGGTCCCGTCGGGTTTGGGTCGGGCAGTAGGCCTTTACAGGACATACCTGGGCAATTTTCACATTGTCGGGCAGATGTTAGTGTTGTAGCTGTACAAGAACAACTTGGTAGGGGGTGCAGCTAGTTCTGGAGCACAATTCTTCAGCACTACAGTCAGGATGTTGTTGGCGCCATAGCCTTTGCTGTATCTTGTGCGCTCAACTGTTTTTTGATAATCATGTGGAATGAATCCAGTTGGCTGAAAATTGAATGCAGAGCTTTGATTTGGTCTGTTGGTTGTAGGATCGCCTAGCTCTGTCTATGGCATGGTGTTTCCGCTGCTTAGCATGTTTATAGTTGTATCTTCACCAGGTTAGCATCTCATTTGTAAGTATGGCTGGTGCTGCTCCTGTGATGTTGGGAACCCCAAGAGGAGGCTGAGATGGATCATCCAATTGGCACTTCTGGATGAAGATTATTGCAAACGCTTCAGCCTTTTCTTTTGCACTGGCATGATGGGCTCCATTGTCATTGAGGATGGGGATATTTGTGGAATCTTCTCCTCCCGTTAGTTGTTTAATTGTCCACCACCATTCACGACTGGATGTGGCAGGACTGCAGAGCTTTGATTTGGTCTGCTGGTTGTGGGATCGCTTAGCTCTGTCTATAGCATGCTGCCTCTGCTGTTTAGCATGTTTGTATTTGTAGCTTCACCAGATGGGTATTCCATTTGTAGGTATGGCTGGTGCTGCTCCTGACATGCTCTCCTACACTCCTCATTGAAACAGGGTTGGTCCCTTAGCTTCAGATAATGGTAGAGTGAGGGATATGCCAGGCTATGAAGTTACAGATTGTAGTAGAATATAACGCTGCTGCTGATGGCCCAGTTTTGAACTACTAGATCTGATTTCAATCTATCCCATTTAGCACGGTGGTAGTGCCACACAACACGATGGGGGGAGGGAGGGAGGGGGTCCTAGGGTGAAGACAGGACTTTGCCTTCTCAAGAACTGTCCGGTGGTCCCTCCTACCAATGTCATGGATAGATGCATTAGCAACAGGTGGATTGGTGAGGACAAGGCCAAGTAGGTTTCTCCCTCGCCTTGGTTCTCTCACCACCTGCTGCAAGCCCAGTCTGGCAGGACATTGTTGAGGACTTGGCCAGCTCAGTCAGTTGGGGTGCTACTGTGTGTCAGCCATGGTTCAGTTGGTAGCTTGCTCATCTCTGGGACAGAAGGTTGAGGGTTCAAGTCCCACTCCAGGACTTGAGCACAAAAATCATGGCTGATACCCCAGTGCAGTACTGAGGGAGTGCTACATTTTGGAGGTGCTGTCTTTCGGATGGGATGTGAAACTGAGACTCCAGCTGCTCTCGCAGGTGGGCATAAAAGATCCCATAGTATTGTTTCAAAGACAAGCGGGGGAGTTATCCCCACTGCCTAGGCCATTATTTATCCCTGAACCAACATCCAAAACACAATTTATCTGGTCATTATTACATTGCTGTTTGTGGGAGCGAGCTTTGGGCAAATTAGCTGCCATGTTTCCTACATTACAACAATGACTACACTTCAAAAGTACTTCATTGTATCTAAAGTGCTTTGTGGCATCTGGTGGTTGTGAAAGGTGCTATATAAATGCAAGTCTTTCTGTCTACCAAGCTACTTTTGGTGATGGACGTTGAAGTACCCTAGAGTACCCTTGCTACCATCAGTACCTCTTCAAACTGGTGTTCAACATGGAGGAGTAATGATTCATCAGTTGAGGGAGGGCAGTAGGTGGTAATCAGCAAGAGATTTCCTTGCCCATGTTTGGCCTGATGCCATTAGACTTCATGGGGTCCGGCGTCAATATTGAGCACTCCCAGAGCCACTCCCTTCCGACTGTATACCACTGTGCCACCACCTCTGGTGGATCTGTTCTGCCGGTGAGACAGGACATACTCAGGGATGATGATAATGGAGTCTGAGACATTGACTGTAAGGTATGATTCTGCAAGTATGACTATGTCAGGCCCTTGCTTGACGAGTCTGTGGGACAGCTGTCCCAATTTTGGCACACGTCCTCAGACGTTAGTAACTTTGAAGGGTCGACTGGGTGTGCCTTTGTCATAACTGATGCATAGGTCAATGCTGGGTGATCCGTCCTGTTTTATTCTTATTTGACTTTTCCGTAGTGTTTTGATACAACTGAGTGGCTTGCTAGGCCATTTCAGAGGGCAGTTAAAGGTCAGCCACAATGCTGTGGGTCTGGAGTTACATATAGGCCAGACCAGGTAAGGACAGCAGATTTCCTTCCCTAAATGACATTAGTGTACCAATGGGTTTTTATGACAATCTGGTAGTTTCATGGTCACTATTACTGAAACTAGTTTTAATGCCAGATTTATTTAACTAATTGAATTTAAATTTCCCCAGTGCGTGGTATAATTTGAACATTAGTCCTGGCCTCTGGATTACTTGTCCAGTAACATTACCACTGTGTTACCGTTCCCCAAAAAATAGATGGAGATAGATTAAAATAGATGAATTTGCAGTACTTACCCATTAGTTGTCCACTAAACATACCAAAAAGGTTAGATTTTGTACATTCAGGTGTAAATTAATTTTTAATGGTGTAATAAGTTTTAATTGCTACCAAACAACCTCTCTGACACTGAAAATTTAACTTTATAAGTGTGCAATCTCATTCTTCAGAATTTAATTGTTCGAGTTTTTTTTTAATTATAATATAAACAGCTGGATTTCATTTTTTTCTATCTCTCATCACTCTCTCAATACTATCTTTCTCTCACTTTATTTTACTTCCTGAACATGATTTGACATTACATTAAATAGTCTAGCTTACATTTCCTGGTTGTGTCTCAGTGAGGATTCTTCAGTCTGGTTGAAGAGACACACTGTTGCTTGCCCTGCTCTCATGCCACAGATCCCCTGTAGAGGGCAGTTAACTGTAAAGGATCTCTAAACACTAAGTTGCCACTCAAAAGCCCACAGAAGTTCTGTGGGCAGCTGTAAGTGTAACGAACGGCAAGCGTGATTCTTTCGCCACTGACCTCAAAACCCAGGTCAATATAAAGAACTGAAATGTTGCTGTTGTAAGTTATTAGGAAAGTGCATGAAAAAAACTTCAGCTATTTGTAAAAACAAAACAATTCTAAGGCACCAAACATAATGTAAATGGATGAAAAACCTGTTTTCTGATGGTACTTCCAGTTATCCTGAACATCTCATTAATTTCATCAATGAAAGGTTTTCTCATCCAGCCTCTGTAGGTTTTGCAAAACCAATAACATTCATCTATATGACCTGTGAAGATTTCCAGTCAATCAACTTTTCTTTCTGAATACATAAAGTTATTACCTTGGATCTCAGTGAAATGGAGGGAGAAGATGCAAGGAAGGAGGGCACAAATTAGAAGAGTGGGGAGTATGTGTTGGAGAGATAATGAGGGGCGGTAAACATTCTCTGTGTTCAACAAATTGATTTTACACGTAAAAGGAGTGAATTAGAACATTTTTGTGGAAAAGTTGCATAGAAGCAGCCCAACACCGCCTCCACAGAGTCTGAATTAGATTGCAAATGACATAGGCCATATCAGTGAAGGTTAAATGTAAACTGTCAAATCATCCACAAATTACAATGATGCACCTGCACATAGAAACTGAAGCACATTTCTAAAGCCTCTGTGTGCATCTTCAGGCCTTCTTTCTTGTTATAGAGATAATTGATCAACTGACTAATCATAACCTCTTACTTAGATGAAAACAACATTCTGTGATGCATCAGTTATGAGTCAAGAGTGTAAAAGCGTGCTGAAATGAAACCTGAAGTTTTCTTAGTGCCAATGTATGTCGCTCATGTGTGGAGAAATGTGAATAAATTCCCTCAATTACTGGTTGTTGAATGGAGACTTATTCAGTCCAAAGAATACTGAGGCCAGGAAAGACCTACTTATAATGTTCCAGATTATCCAGTGGTAATGATGGCAGAATTAAAAAAAAAATTTTGTTAAAGTTGGAGAGAGGGCACCTCCATTTAGAAGCGCCTTCTCTATTACTTACCTTCCATTGCAGCCTGCTGCTTCTTTCAAACTGGAAGGCCTCTGATTGGCCCTCCAGCTTCAAGAGTCCGCCTGTCGTCCTTAATTGGGTGTGAGCCTGTCTCTATTATAATTAAGGGACTGCCCCCATGAAAATCCCAATGGTTGACTATTTCCCCCCTGGGCATGGATTCGGCATTTGGAACAGTCCTAACCGCTGTTCCCTGCCCCTGGAGAGAAAACTCAGCCTCATGATTTGCTGTCTGTGTGAAGAGTTCATAGTGACTGACTGCTTACCCTGCTTGCTGATATCACAGCTGCTGGACACATGGAGATCCCCTTGACCTGGTGCAAGATTTAAACTGCTATTGGGAAAGGAGAAGTCTGCACCACAGAGATCAGTTAGATCTTTGAGGGAAGCTTTCTTCAGGGTCAGCAGCGAGCATCGACTGCAAAATCCAGACCAGTAATTTACCTATACCAACATGAAAATACTGATCAAGCTGAGAGGAACAGAAATTAAAATCAAATAAAAGTAAGTAGTGGTTAGGCACCATTAATTTCATAGATCCCACTTTAAAGCAGATTTTTGGATGTGTTGACCGGTAGATGTAACTAGCTTCCCAGTGTAGATACTGCCTGGTATGAAAGTCACATCTGAAACGTCCAAACTGATGGAATCTACATACTAATCTTAGAGTAATTTGATAAATTTTAATTATTAAATAAATTGGCCTATTACTTATATTTCATCAGTTGGTGTAAGTATTTGATGAAGATATGACTATATTTTGACTGAGGGAATTTTTAAATTCAGATTTAACAGCAAACACAGTAAAAATTAGTATACAATATTAACACAAATAAAAAAAAAAGCTGTTGTGCTATAATTAAAATATTCTATTTGTGTGCAGGATAACAGTGATTATGAAAACCCAGATGAGCATTCTGATGGCTCAGACACTTATGAAGATCCACGTGATGAAGATGATAAGTATGAGCCGCCTCCCAGTGAAAATACAAACAAGAAAATAGTTGCCCAATCTTTTCAAATTTCTAAGGGTGAATATGCAGGTAATGCATGGCTGTTCAGTTTTAAGATTTAATGTTCTATTGCTTGTTACCATCATTTATTGGCTTGATTTTTTTTCCTGTGCTAAGTATTTAGGATAGGTACTGTTCTGGCACTCAATAACTGCACAAAAATCAGAATGAGTACAAAATCATTCAAAGAGTTAAAACTTAAACCTAACAGGTGGGCATCTCCAGAAATGCTCACTATGTTAAGACTGGTCTCAAAACTAACCTATTCTGTTGGCTATGATATACTCAGGCATGCTTTAGTACATTAATCACAATTGCAGCTAGACTTCCATTCATACTCTCTCCTACTTTTTTTGTAAAATTATCACCAGAATGACTGGAACATCTTTGGTCTTTAGTGGATTCCTAAAATCAGACAACTCTTCCCCTCACATCCCTTTCTGGATACTAACTCTCACCACCTTGACTATATGTCAAACTGCACTTCACAGTAGTTACGGTCAGTATTAAATTTGAGTTTTAAGATGAGTACCCGTCTTTCTACACTCAGACATTGGGCTGAATTTTATGCGACCCTTGGGGACAAGAAAGGAGGCAAGGGAGGAATAAAATCAGGACAGAAGACGTCGGACTTAAGTTCCATCCCGATTTTATTGATGGCGGCAAACATGAAGGGTGGAGATCTGACATTGATATGGTGGACAGGCAATTAAGGTAGTTAAGAGGCCTATTGACAGTGATTTTATTAATTTTAAATTTTATAAGTGGAACTCAGGAATCATGGAGCTTCAGAGACTCGCCTGGTTGAGGGAGGTGACATGAAGGTGGGAACTTACTGCTGGCTGCAAAGGGAGGCCATTGGGCAAGGCAGGGTGGAGAAGGGAGGGCATTGAGAATAATGGGAAGATTGGGGCAAAGGTGCCAGCACTGCAGGGTGCCATACCAGGGGGACAAAGGGCAAGTGCCACCTCATCAGAGGTGACATTTGGTGGGAAGGGGGGTGTCCGTTGGCAGTGAAGGCCTTGAACTAGGGAGAGGCCACCTAGCATGGGCCTCATCACCCAGGCTTTGGGAACCCCACTGAAGAGGAGGTGCAGCAGAGCAAGGGAGAGGGGTGGGGGGGGGGTCCACACACCGACCGCGGCACTGCAACACCCTGTGAACCCACAAGAGGGTCAGCATTGGCCTCCAAACAGTGGGGAAGGGTGCAGAGGGGAAAGCCAGCAGCCTCCTCCACGCAGAAGAAGCTACCCTCCAGAAACGGTTTACCAGTCGAGGCTCAACTACCTACAGTTCCAAGAGGTAGTGCCAATGAAGACTCCGCCTCTCTAGGGAGGGCGGTACTGACCTATGCGCTATGATGCAGGATGAGCTGTGCCCCAGGGAACTTGGTGGAAATCCAGTGCCAGTAGCGCTAAAGGTCATGTGGCACTGAACATCTACCCCTCGAGATCATTCCAGGGATCCACTAGGGACAAGTGTAAGATCTCAATCAGTGGCCTATCGGTGCACCAATGCCCTTTTCAGGAGTGCCAATGAAGCACGGATCCCAACTCTGAGACTGAGAGGTCCATCAGGCTGGGGGCCCTGTCTGGATTCTCCCAAGTGCAGGGTGGCATCAACTGCACACACGCATGTGGCTATCAAGGCTGCTGAACACTAGCCAGTGGCCTTCATCAACAGGAAGGGCTTCCGCTCCCTCAATGTATAACTTGTCTGCGACAACCGTAAATGCATTCTGCAGATCTGTGCATGCTTTCTGGGATGCTGTCACAGTGCCTACATTTTAAGGCAGTCCCAGGTGCCAGAGTTTTTCCAGCTTCCTGTGTGCCTTCAGGGATTGATCCTTGGGGACATGGCCTATCCACTGCGGACATGGCTTCTGACACCTGTGAGGGACCCTTGCAGAGATGAAGAGGATAATGTGAACGACCATAGAGCAGGCCATTGGTATATTCAAGATCAGATTCAGGTGCCTATGCCCTGGTGAGGGTCTCTCATATCGTGGTGGTCTGCTGTGCAGTGCACAACCTGTCGCTACAGAGGGGGGTGCTGTTATACAATGAGGATATTGAGGAGCACATTGCCTGCTTGGACAATGAGGATGCAGGGGAGGAAGCTGGCTAAGCATCACCAGATGAAGGACCCCAAGGACAACAGGAAAGACACCATGAGATAAGTGCAAAAGAGGCTTGTGATGGCGTTATACATTCAAAATTCCTTTGATCCATACTGCCAGTTGGAGGTTGACCAATAAAGACTTAACCTCTATGCAGCCCTGTTGTCACCTTCCTGCCTTTGGCTAGCATTCACTCAGCACCCAGATGCGCAGCACTCAGCTGGCAAGATTTCAGACTTGACCCCTCGCAGCATGATCCCTCGCCTCGAGCCCCTTGATAGAAGCAGGGTTGAAATGAAGCACCAAAAGCCATAACTATGCGGAAGGAGATCTTGAGAGATAGGAGCTTATCTTTATTATCCCTGACAACAAACACTAGCCTTTCTAGTTACATCAGACATTCACCCTTGAATCCCGAGTGCTTATAGGTGCTCTTCGTTATTCTTTTGAGTGTGCTGCTATGTGGTGTCCCCCTGCACTGTCAACTGAAGTGGAGGCAGGTTTCTGACCTTTCTGCCCCTTGGCTAGAGATGACCTTGGCAATCATCCGTTGGATGCCCTAGGCCTGGACAGCCCAACATGCTGAAGGCCTCCTGCACAGAAGCAGTACCACCCTCTGTCATCAGGAATGGAGAAGGATCTGGCATCACTAGCAAAGGGGTTGAAGAACTGCTGTCCACACCAGGAGCACCCCGAGAGGAGCCCTCAGCTGCAGGAAGTGGCTGCTCTTTTTCCCTTGTAAGGCAGACTTGTGCCTCCCTGTTGACCTGAGAGGTTAGAGGACCAAGTGGTGACTCCAGGTCCGCTGTCCCCTTCTTGCCTTGCCACTACTGCCTTGAGCTCATGGTCAAGACAAGGGTATATAGGTCTGCATGAATGTCCTGCAGATACTGAGTGCTCTCTTGGATATGGCTCTCCAGGGGAGCCACCAATCTCTCAACGGAGGACGCCACTAGTGCACCAGTCAGAGACAGTGCTGCACTCAAGGCCTGGATGGGCTCCTGCATTGTCCGCACATGGATATACATAGCCTCTGGCATCTCTGCCAAATGTTGCCTGACCTCTCACTGCAGCATTTCCCAGGATGCTGGTGACACCAGAGACAAATCATGATCCCAGGGCTCAGCATGGGCCTGGCCTCAGACAGTCCTCCAACAGTCAGAGGCCTGGACTGTCTGAGCCTCAGTCAGCTGCTCAGACATGTCCATGCTGTGTTCACCAGGTTATGTGCCCATATCTAACCACAAGCACATACCCACTGATGTGAGACTATCTGCATTTGTGGAGGGCGTGGGGTTCTGAGGTGACGGTGCACCCTGGAAGGCTCCATCCTCCCCCTCAGAGGCGGCAGGCTCTCCCACAGTCTCAGCGGCTGTTTGCTGATGATCTGCTTGACCTGCATAATAGAACAGAGACATTGAAGGGTCCAAGGGCTTCCCCTCCTGTCATTGCAATCACCCCTATGTTGGAGGCCTCTGTAGGCACCAGATGCCTGATGAGCAGCATGGCTCCACTGTTGCTGAAGCACCCTTGTGCCCATGGTGACTTTACTCTCTTGGGAAGGTGTCCTTGTGTCTCTGTCCGCTACGTAATGTCTATCCTGCAGCCATGCCAGCTCCATGGTGGTCTCCTGCATTGGGCTCAGGATGAAGAATTGGCAGTCCACCGCCGGTCTTGGCCGTCTCCGTGATTTTGTGCAATCTTCTCCTGCAGATGCAATGATGAATGTTGTTGGTCTCCCTGCAGGGACAAGCCCAAGACATATGCTGGTGGCAGTCCAGTGGTTACTGATGGAGGCACACAGATGGGTCTTTGTGTGGGTCTCCAATAACAAACGACTGCCTTTCAGTGCCTTTTAGCTATGCCTCAGGCCACTTGTCTTTATGCCCTGATCTTTTTCCCACATCTGGGTGAGTACTCTCTCTCTCCAACGCATCATCCTCTGAAAAATGCAAGGCCCAAGAGGTCGAGGGTTCATGAGGTTCCCACTTTCGCTGTTCAGATTAGGTCATTGAGCCACTTGCAGCACTGGATCCAGGTCCTTGGGGTGACCCTATGGCTGCTGACCACCTCCGCTATCTGCAGCCAGGCTTGCTTCGTCAGGTGTCCAGCTGTCCTGCGCCTCTGGGGAAGAAGACCTCCCGCCTTTCCCTTGCACCCTTTTGGAGAACCTGGAGGGAGGCATCACTAAAGCATGTGGCCACCCAGAGTCTTCCTTCTGCCAGCATTGTGTAGCCTCTCTCCGCTGAAGAAATCCTTGCAGTTGCAGATCAGACATTGAATACATGTCTGGCAGCCCTTTAAATATGGCTCCAGCACCTGCTGCTGCATTGACTTAATTGGACAGCCCCCACGCCTCATTTACCTTAATTGGCCGGCCAAAGTGTGATCGTGTGCAGCCGGCCACTCGTGGCCCCAACAGGAGCCACACCCACTTCGCAATAAAATCCGGCCCGTTGTGTCTAACTTGTTGCTAAGGCACCTGAATAACGATCTCATCATCTGTGTAAAACTAGCTTGTGTTGCATTCTTTGTCGAATCCAAACTTGGGCACATGAAATCTATACCCAACTCATGGTGCTTTTGAAGACTGGGTCCCTAAGAATTGGGTTCATAGGCTCTTCAGCTGAGGACCATCATTTATACACCCTCCATGGAAAAATGGTATTCCCCCTCTTCCATTCCCTGGTCCAGCTGCTAACTAGTGTTCAGTGCATCACTCAGTGAAAACCTTTCTGATTCACCATTTCTTCTCAAGTGTGTGTGTTCACCTGGGCTGGTGTTGGGGCAGGTAAGATGCAATGATGGAGTTGGTGAAGATGGGGCAAAAGTTTTGGACCTTCACTTATCTTAGCCAAATTTCTTTGTGCAGTGTGTGGCAGTTAATGGGATAGTGGAGGATGCACTCACTGTCTCTGTCACCTCCCTCCATCATGTCTGGACCACTGCCTGCCTCCAGTCCCCAGGAGATTTTTTTCTTCTGGATCTTATTTTTGCGAGAGGAACATCCATCAAAACATCACTAAGTCTGTGAGCCCTTTCTACTGCAGGGATAGCAGCCCCCTCCACCACCACCGCCCCCCCCCCCCCCCCCACCACCACCTGCAACAATGCTGCTCTTCCCTTATTCATTGTTGTCCTGTTCTGCTCCCTGCCTAAAAAGTGTCCGTTAAATCATTTGCAGCATTTGAAACACCACTAAATTCCCTTCCTTTGAAGTGGTGGTAAACCAAAAGGCCACAGTTTTGCCTGTGTCATCTTATCCCACCATAACTAATGGGGACCAGTCCAGGAATCTTGAGTAATTTAGCAGCAGATTCACAATGGCGGACAGAAGCCTCATCACTTAACTGCCAGTAGAGGAGAATCCAGTCCACAGTGTCAGTGCGGCATTCTGTTTTAATTATTCCTGTGTCATTTGATTTTCCATGCAAGCGTAAATATAAAACTCATTGGAAGAACATCCGAAATAGTAGTTACCCATTAAACAAAGTTAAACAAGAATGTGATTTGTCAATCAGTAAGTGTATTCTCTCCTTCGTAGAAGCACTCATTAATATATTACAGATTTCTATCTAAAATTATCTTTATATATTACCTGAAGTACCTTTAAAAGCAAGCTGACTAGTTCATAACTGGGACAGTGGCTGTTTCTGGATCTAGAAAAGTAAGACTCCTTATCATTTTCATAGACAACCGATCAGAAAACCGACCAGCAGTCCCTTTCGCAAAGCCCCCTCCAATGCTACCGCGATCATCGCCAGTTCCAACCCAACGAAAGATGCCCCCAAAGCCGCAGACAGTTGGGAAAATGGAAGATGATGAGGTAAGGTCATAATTAAAAAGAGGAGTCGTCTTTTTAAATAGACCATAACACCAAAATTACAAGGCTTCACTAGTGGTGAGGGTCATGCAGTGGGTGGCTGTAAATCAAGATTTTGGAAGAACCTGCATCTCTGCAACTTACAGAATGGCTGTGCTAACAGCATCCACCACTTACCAAATATGAATTCTATTAACAATTCCCTGTGCGCAAACAGGTGTTCTGGCTTGCTGCATTTAGATTCTTAAAGATACCTTTCCCCACTAAATATACATCTCAAAGTTATGTTTGTTTTGGTGGAAGCCTGAGTCCTTCCAAGCAACCAAGGATTAAAAATATTGAATACAAAAGCAGAATACTGCAGAGGCTGGAAATTTGAAATAAAAATATTTAATCATCTCCAAAGGAAGTTTTAGGTAACAAACTTAAGTTATCAATCTCTGCTAGAATTGATTGCCTTTGCGTGATAAAGGGTTGCGGCCATTTCGTAAGTTGTGAAGGGGACCCATGCCGGCTCTTTTATCTGGTGAGAGTTCCACTGAAGCCTTATATGGGCAAATTGAGCAGAAATTTTGGGGTATCCCAGGAAACTCCTCTTGATGTGGAGGGGCTAGCAGAAGATTTTTCCCTGCCCACCCTCTTTACTGGAAAATAGTCCTCTGTGAGAGATGGAATAGATTGTCATGAAACTGGGACCTGGTCCCCCAATTCACCAGGATTCTGCCTTGATTTATTGAATCATGAAAAGTGCTGAAAAAAAACTATATCTAAAATTCCCATTAGAAAATAAAGATTAAGGGGGAAATATGGATTTTTAAAATAAATATATGTACAGATAGTACAAAGGTACATGCAGAACATTTCGACATAATTACAAACTTAGACATCCATGTGTTTGATATGAGCACAAAGAATAAGTCATGCTTACAGCCAACAACTTGTTATATGGACTGCCACTTCCTGTCGTAAATAAACCTCACTTGAAGGGAATTGCCTCAATTCTTGAAGCAGCAATAAGTTCATAAACTGGCGTTTGGAGCACAAATTATGTTTGGATCATAAAAGAACTCTGAGTGAGCTGATTGGTCATCTTGTATTCTTCTATTTGTATATTCCTATATTATTGAAATGTTGTATTTAATTCCAGGATGATTACATTGTTCCTGTGGAGAATAATGAATCTGATGATGCATACATTGACCCGACAGAGGAAAATGCTCCAACTGCAGTGTTAAAACGTAAGTTCTGAAGCAGTTCTTGTCAGCTGACAAATTGTCAGCTAATTTGCCTTCAAGGGAAAGCCTGGTTCAAGTCCCGATTTGTTGTGTACAAGAAGCTGAAAAGAAGCACATTTATAATGATTGCAATTATTAGATAGAAAACTGCCTGAGCAGCCAGTTTGTATAATGCAGGGAAGCAGATTAGGACATGCAGTTTTTAACACAGAACAATTCTGGTCAAAGCTCTTGCTGGGCAGGTTTGGCAAAAAGTTGGACACTTCATCACAGAGAGGGAAAGCTTCATTTTCTAATGGGTGGTTATAGAGTGGCCATCGGTAGAAGCCTGGAAGAATGTCACCCGCACAATCTCTTGGGGGTGTGGTGGACATAGGGAACCCAGAATGGGAGGTGGCAAGTGTTGTGGTATTGCTTTAAGGGCTGTCCATCACCAAACAGGATGTGATATACAGATCCATGTGATCTCTAAGCCCTTGCTGCAAGCAACCACAGGAACAAAACGTGTTAAACTACCTTCCCAGTATTGCTGTATATAAGTTAGTATCTTAAATAAAAGAATCCATCTTTTAGAGTCACCAGTCTTGTCTGTGTGATTGATTGCATCAAGAAAGAGGAAATGCAATATGGTGGCAGCTGGTGGGTTGTTGAAGATACTTCAAGTTTCTGCAGATCCTGCAAAGCTGAACCCATCCACTCACTACAGAAGCTCCGGTGTGAAGGTTTGCAAGCTCATCAGGTTCGCCTGCGATCTTTGCGGCAGCGTGGAAGTCTGTGTAAGTGGCTCTGCGTTAGTGTTGGCGTTCATCATTATCGCTGATGGGCCATCAGATCAGGAGTTTGGGGGAGGGGGCGGGGGAATTGATCTATCATGACACAGCCAGGCAGGAGATTCCAGACATTTGAGAAGGCCAGAAGACATCCGTAGCCATTTTCCATTTTCTCCTGAAGGTCTCAGGCGAACCATATATTTAAAAAAAAATTCAGCTCCATTACTGAGCATTTCACATATCAGGAGAGCTAAAAAGAAAAAACAAAAACTAATTTTTTCGCCACCGCCATTAGGAGAGCCCTTTATTGCCGAAATTGTTTCTCATGGGTGGGGCCTAAGGATTGCACACTGTCTGGGAGACAGCCGAAATTTTTTCTTTGCGCCAAAATTACCCTTCGTGGGCAGGGTTTAAAGAAAGCATGCGGCCCAAGTGATAGCTGCGTTTCTTTTCGCTCTGAAGTTGCCCGTCATGGCCGGCACCTCAACGCAGCTTGTGAGCCTGGAACTGGCACCACGCTCGGACTGCTTTTCTCTCTACTGCTCCACTGTGGCAGCCAGTAGCATTGCAGGCAGTGATTTTTTTTTTTCTTTTCAAAATGGCAGCAAGCTTTTCAGCCGCTGCAGTGATTTTTTTTTTCACAGCAGCAAGGCAGTTTTTATTTTGCCTACAAAGAAAGCCTGTACTGAAGGCCTTCACAGGTTAAATACATCCGGTCTTTTGGAGGATGACTTAAAAGACCCGAGTAAGATATGCACCACTTTGGAAGAACCAGTTGAAAGTCAAACTCAATTTCAGAATACACTGTCTCAAGTTTATGTCTTTCCAGCAGCAGCCAAAGGAGACAATAGACCAATTCATGAGCCGATGTAGTGATAAGGAGCATGATTGTGATTTTTCTGAGGCTGAGCTAGCTGACAGGATTATTGAGCTTGTGATAGCTTCCACCTCCATTGAAGCATTCCAAAAAGACCACCTTGACAAACCCAAAGGCTACAGTTTAGACACCTTGTTTAAAAGCGGTCGTAAATTCAAAGCCATCCTTATGGGCAGGCAGAGCCTACAAGCCCTGTGCATTTCATCTATTATGGGCACTGTTGCCAGCATAACCAAACGTGGCAAGCCAGGTAGACGGTATGGCCTCACACATTCACCAAGATATTGTCCAGTCTTCCAAGATATTTGCAAAGCATGTGGCAACAGAGGGCACTGGAAGCACCAATGCACGAAACCTAAGGCACAACAAGTCAAGCCGCAGTTGGAGGCACAAGTACGTCATCCCAGCAGACAGAGGGAACAGTCCAAATATCAAAGGCAAAAAATATACAAGATAACCAGCCAGACCAAAAGGTTTGAAGGTGAGTGTGACCAAGGCATTGACACACAAAGAGAGCAGGCGTTTCATAGTGTCAACCTCACAGAGTGTATTGGCTCAGTGGGATCTTCGGAAGCCTTTGTTACCATCCAGATTATTTGCCCGCAAAAACACACTCTGGACCGAGATTGACACAGGTGCGAGCCTCCATATTCTACCACTCTATATCATGAATATGTATCCACAGCAATGGCAAACTATGGCTCAACCGACCACCGCCAGGCTCACAGCGTACAATGGTTCAGCGATTCCGCCTTTGGGATCCATTACCCTCGAATGCAGATATAACTCTCCCTGGTCGCCCCAAAGTTTTTAATATTGTGGACACACAAGGTCCATCAATTTGCAGGCCTGCTGGCATGCAGAGACTTGACATTGGCACAATTCACGGCATCGACATAATAGTGGCGCGGACAGCAGACCACAAGGGTAACTGCAGACAATCTGTGATGAGCAGGAGCAGGCACTGCAGGAGCTGTACGACAAACTCAAAATCCAGACAATCCAAGAAGGCATTGTCGGGTCCAACTGGAAACTGAGCTAATGAACGAGGAGGAGTGCAATGGCCTATGCAAGAAGGTATAATATCTCAGCCCAGAATAAGGGGCTACTCTCTCAATTAAATGAAACAAAACAAAAAATAGCTGAAATGGACAGGAAGAATAAAGATGATGTGATGGCACTGAAACTTGGAGAAGCAGTAGAATAGCAGCTGTGGTTGAACTACAACAGAGAATTGCTGATCTAGAGATACAGCATAAATGCAACCCACACTACAATGAGGATTTTGTTCTGCAATTGGAGAGTGAGTTCATATTGGTAAGGACTTTTTTATTCCTTCATGGGATGTGGGCATCATTGGCAAGCCAGCATTTATTGCCCATCCCTAATTGCCCTTGGCAAGGTGATGATGAGCTGCTGCCTTGAACTGCTGCAGCGCTTGGGGTGTAGGTACACCAACAGTGCTGTTCGGAAGGGAGTTCTAGGATTTTGACCCAGTCACAATGAAGGAACAGCGACGTAGTTCCAAGTCAGGATGGTGAGTGGCTTGGAGGTGAACTTGCAGGCAGTGGCGTTACCATGCATTTTCTGCCCTTCTACTTCCAGGTGGTACAGGTTTGGAAGGTGCTGTCGAAGGAGCCTTGGCGTGTTGCTGCAGTGCCATCTTGTAGATGGTACACACTGCTGTCACTGTGCGTCTGTGGTGCAGGGAGTGAATGTTGAAGGTTGTGATGAGGTGCCAATCAAGCGGGCTGCTTTGTGCTGGATGGTGTCGAGCTTCTTGAGTGTTGTTGGAGCTGCAACCATCCAGGCAAGTGGAGAGTATTCCATCACACTCTTGACTTGTGCCTTGTAGATGGTGGATAGGCACTGGGGAATCGGGAGGGGAGTTGCTCGCCACAGAATTCCCAGCCTCTGACTTGCTCTTGTAGCCACAGTATTTATGTGACTGGTCCAGTTCAGTTTCTGGTCAATGGTAAGCCTCCCAGGATGTTGATGGTGGGGGATTCAGCGATGGTAATGCCATTAAACATCAAGGGGAGATGGTTAGATTCGCTTGTTTGAGATGGTCATTGCCTGGCACTTGTGTGGCGCAAATGTTATTTGCCATTTATTAGCCCAAGCCTGGAGGTTGTCCAGGTCTTGCTGCATCTGGACACGGGCTGCTTCAATATCTGGGGAGTCACAAATGGTACTGAATGTTGTGCAATCATTCGCGAACATCCCCACTTCTGACCTTATGATGGAGGGAAGGTCATTGATGAAGCAGCTGAAGATGGTTGGGCCTAAGACACTACCCTGAGGAGCTCGAATTAAGAGAACCAGAATCACAATGTGTTCTTAAAGAGGTACGGGACAAAGTCTTGGATACAGAAAGGAGAAACTCTTTTTTACTCGAAGAGAATAATGTGGCCAGCGTGAAAGAGGAGCTTATAGGGGCAAAACTGAGAGAAGCAGACGCGCTAATGGGTCTGAAAGAATTTTGTCAGCAAGTTAAAGTTTTGGAGAATCATTGGCAGTGTCATCTGACTAAAACATCTGGCAAGTGGAAAGACTCACCACAGAGGAATGTTGTAAGCAAGCTATAGGATGAACTGATGAGAGTGTGCCTTAGAGGAGCTGAAGTGCATGCTGAACTGAAAGAAGTTAAATAAAGGATGTTGGAACTTGAAACACAGAACCAAATCAGCAGTAACCACTTATGTCAAGCAGAGAAGAATTGCTTGACAGGCAAGAGAAACTGAAAGATGCAACCCAAACCCTACATTCCCACCAACAGTCAAAACTGTGAGACTACAGTGACCACAAACTAAACTTAAAGTAATCAGGTCAGGACGTGTCATTAGACCTCCAATATGTTTTGGAGACATGTAAATTTGTTGCTGTATATTTTAAACATTTAATACCTTTTCACCCACTGGATTATAAATAGTTCCGATCATAACATTTAATAGCTTTCTCACTCGCTATATTGTAAATAGCTCTGATTTATTTTATGACACATTTTTAATTTGGATAAAAGGCTGATGTGGTATTGCTTTAAGGGCTGTATCTGAAACAGCTGTCCGTCACCAGACAGGATGTAATGTACCAACCCATGTGATCTCTAAGCACTTGCTGCAAGCAGCCATAGGAACAAGACATGTAAAACTACCTTCCCGGTAATGCTGTATGTAAGTTAGTATCTTCAGTAAAAGGACCCACCTATTAGATTCACCGATCCTGTCTGTGTATTGGGTGTGTTTACGTCAAGAAAGAGGAAACGCAACAGAGGGGCGGCACAGTGGCTCAGTGGTTAGCACTGCAGCCTCACAGCTCCAGCGACCCGGGTTCAATTCTGGCTACTGCCTGTGTGGAGTTTGCAAGTTCTCCCTGTGTCTGCGTGGGTTTCCTCCGGGTGCTCCGGTTTCCTCCCACAGGCCAAAGACTTGCAGGTTGATAGGTTAATTGGCCATTATAAATTGCCCCTAGTATAGGTCAGTGGTAGGGAAATATAGGGACAGGTGGGGATGTGGTAGGGATATGGGATTAGTGTAGGATTAGTATAAGTGGGTGGTTGATGGTCGGCACAGACTCGGTGGGCCGAAGGGCCTGTTTCAGTGCTGTATCTCTAAAACTAAAACAAACAACAAAAATAATTTGTAAATCTTATAAAACAAAACCTAAGGGAGATAACAGACTAATTGCCTATATTTTTCATATCTTCCTTTAAACCAATTTGGCAATTATCCAGTGCAGTTGTTACCTGACAGAATATAATCGTAAAAATCAATTCTGAAATGACTTTGCAACCCAAAAATCAATGATAAATGGATGTTATCTCATTAATTGGAATAAATTCCATAATTAACATACATGTGACCAAATCACTGAACAAAAAAATCTGCCACGAACCAGTGCAATCAGGTGACATTTTAGAACATAATTTTTAAGAGTGGTAACTTGGTGCAGTTTGATTAATGCAGCTGAATATGAGTGTCCAGTCTACTGATTGTGAGTATCCCAATTTTAATTAACTGAAATAGTGCTGGAAATACTCAGCAGGTCTGGCAGAACCTGATGAAAGGTCACAGACCTGAAACGTTAACACTCTTTTTCTCTCCACAGATGCTGCCAGACTTGCTGTGTATTTCCAGCACTTTCTGTTTTAATTTCAGATTTGCAGCATCTGCAGTATTTTGCTTTTATTTAAATAACTGAAAATGACTTCAAAAACTATATAACAATTTGCTCGTTCTACTGGTGTGCAATAGTCAGTTTCTTAGTAAATTAAAAAATGTATTCAAATGCTTTTAAAACATGCCTAGTAGTGTCCTTGTGCCCCAAAAAAGCTTACTTTTTAGAGGCTCCTCAGTGGCCTGCAAAAGAACACAATTAGTGGAAACTCTAATGGTGATTAATTCATCCTGTGTCATAGCCAGCTTCCAGTGTGATTTTTAAACTAGTGCAAAAGATCACGGAAACCTGAGTTACACTAAAACCTAATTTTCAGGTGAATTGCATCAATAAAGCCAGCACATCTGAGTGCAAACTTCAAGGCCTTATGTTTATCCAAGTTCTATCTCTCTTTAACGGAAGAATATTTTGAGAATTGGGGCACACCGTTCAGTGGGCATTTCTGGTCCATTAAAATTAATAGAAATCTGGTGAGTCTCACCTACAACCACGCCCACTTCCTGATCTGTGCTCCTGGAGCATAAAGCTCTGCGCTGGGAGTGCAAATTTGTAAAATCTATTATTGTATGCCGAAGTATTATGGTACATTTGAATATAAAGCTTTCTTAACTGTATAGCTACTCATAAAACATTTTATGTCTTATAGCTCCTGTGGTGAACAGAGCAGCCAAACCATCAGGCTTATCCTCAAGTCCCAAAGCAAGATATTTTCAAGGTCCAGGTATTCAAACATTTTCTTACCAGGAATCAATTATAAATTATGAGATGCAGTTCAAATTACAGAGCTAATGTGGCAGCATCAGGGTCATTTGAAAATTGGAGGCAGGATCCCACTCCTCTGCCAGGGATTCCCATCAAAATGAGAGCAGAGTTTTGTTGCAGCAGACCTAGAACATAGGGTGTAGACTGTCTTCATCCTATCTGGAAAATTGCAACAGTTTTGTTTAATTTAGACCAACCTTTTGGGCCAATGTCATCCATCACTCCAACAGTGATTGTACAGTTCCCTGCAGCTTTTAAAAAGTAAAAAAATATATATCTTTAGTCCTACATCACTGCTTTTGGAACAGCTTGGACTAACATTCATCCCTTGCATTCAATTTAGCTGTAATGTAAAGGGACAATAATGTTTTGGAGAAAGTATTTCCTTAATTTTCATTTAATTCCACCTTACCTGCCCAAATGTGGACAAACATATTTGCCAGGGGTGCAGGGAAATGGGAATGAACACATAGCAAGGCAAGAACATAGAGAGAACATGTCCTTCAGCAATTTTCTGCCCTCTCCCACTACAGATCTGCCAAGAAATCAAGGAGGAGGAGGTGCGGGTTGGGGTGAAAACTCCAGCTCAATAATTGTATGTTTTAACAGCAGAAATATTGTAAAAGCTTATAGCAGCCATTGGAATTGCTGTTAATAGCAAAGCGTGATTCCGTAAATCCAAAATGTTCGCGTTCTGAAATATCATCATGACTGTTTTATTTGTAAGTGTGCAATGAGCATTATGTTTAAATATGTGTCATGAGTGAATGACATTGGTGCATGGGAAGCATCAGTGAAATAAGTTAAAAATAAAATAATTCAGATCCTGCTTGAGTAAAGAAAATACAGCATGGCTGTGCTAAGATCTCCAGCTGTCTATATACTGATACTGGTAGTCTGTTGCTGGGAGAAGACAATGCTGCAGTCTCTATTATGTGAATCATGCATCTTTAGGTTTAATGTCATTTCATTATCTTTTCATCCAGGTCAAGCTGCCTCTGCAGCACAACTACACACAGAAAGCCCAGAGAATCATGGTAAGAAAAATAGAAAACAAATATATTTTTAGAATTGAACTTTTGATATATAAAGTTAATAGCTGACAGCAAGTTTAAGAGTGTAGAGGTACCATTACACTACTGGGTATATTCTATAGGCCACCAACTAGTAGGAAAGATATAGAGAAGCAAATTTTCAGGGAAGTTACAGAGAGGTGCAAAAACAATAGCGTAGTGGTAATGGGGACTTCAGTTATCCTAATATAGACTGGGATAGTAATAGTGTAAAGGGGGGTGGGTAGGGGAAAGAGTTTTTGAAGTGTGTTCAGTATGTTTCCAGCCCAACGAGGAAGGAGGCATTGCTGGATCTGCTTCTGGAGAATGAGGTGGGTCAAGTGGATTAAGTGTCAGCCAGGGAACTTTTAGGGAATAGTGATCATAGTATCACAAGGTTTAGGTTAGACAAGGAAAAGACCAGGAGCAATCTAGAGAACAGATCTGTCCCAGGAATCAAAGATTGACAGGCAAAATTCTAATGGAACAATGAGCTGCCTTTAAAGAGGAGATGGTTCAGGTTTGGTTGAGGTATATTTCCATGAGGAGAAAGACAGAACTTTGAGAGGCAAAGGAAGAGTATGAGAAGAGACTGGGAGCTAATGTGAAAGGAAATTCAGAAGTCTTCTATAGGCATTTAAATAGTAAAAAAGTAGTAAGAGGAGGGGTGGGGCTAATTAGGGACCAAAAAGGAGATCTTCGCATGGCGGGAGAGGGCATGGCTGAGGTACTAAATGAATACTTTGCATCTGTCTTTACCAAAGAGGAAGCTGCTGCCAAAGTCGTGGTGAAAGAGGAGGTAGTTGAGATACTGGATGGGCTAAAAATTGATAAAGAGGAGGTACTAGAAAGGCTGGCTGTAATTAACATTGATAAGTCACCAGGACAAATGGGATGCATCCGAGGATGCTGAGGGAAGTAAGGGTGGAAATTACGGTGGTGCTAGCTATAATCTTCCAATCCTCCTTCGATACGGGGTGGTGTCAAAGGATTGGAGAATTGCAAATGTTCAAAAAAGAATGTAAGGGTAAACCCAGCAACTATAGATCAGTCAGTTTAACGTCAGTGGTGGGCAAGCTTTCAGAGATGATATTCCATGACAACATTAATGGTCACTTGGACAAGGGCAAATTAATTAAGGGATGAGGTAACAGAAAGGGTTGATGAGGGTAATGCAGTTGATGTGGTGTACTTGGACTTCCAAAAGGCGCTTGATAAAATGCCACATAGTAGACTTGCCAGCAAAGTTAAAGCCCATGCAATAAAAGGGAAAGTGGCAGGATGGATGTAAAGTTGACTGAGTGACAGGAAAGAGCGTAGTGTTGAGCGGCTGTTTTTCAGAATGAAGGAAGGTATGCAGGACAGTTCCCCAGAGGTCAGTGCTAGATCCACTGCTTTTCTTGAAATATATTAATGACCTAAACTTGGGAGTACAGGACACATTTCAAAATTTGTAGATGACACAAAACTTGGAAGTATTATGAACTATGAGGAGGATAGTCTGGAGTGTGATGGAATACTCTCCACTTGCCTGGATGGGTGCAGCTCCAACAACACTCAAGAAGGCTCAACACCATCCAGGACAAAGCAGCCCGCTTGATTGGCACCTCATCCACAAACATTCACTCCCTCCACCACCGATGCACAGTGGCAGCAGTGTGTACCATCTACAAGATGCACTGCAGCAATGCACCAAGGTTCCTTCAACAGCACCTTCCAAACGTTCGACCTCTACCAACTAGAAGGACAAGGGCAGCAAATGCATGGGAACGCCACCACCTGAAAGTTCCCCTCCAAGTCTCACACCATCTTGACTTGGAATTATATCACCGTTCCTTCACTGTTGCTGGGTCAAAATCTTGGAATTCCCTTCCTAACAGCACTGTGGGTGTACCTACCCCACATGGACTGCAGCAGTTCCAGAAGGCAGCTGACCACCACCTTCTCGAGGGCAATTAATGATGGGCAACAAATGCTGGCTTAGCCAGCGACGCCCACATCCCATGAACGAATAATTAAAAAAATAGTGACAGACTTCAAGAAGACATAGGCTGGTGGAATGGTCAGACAAGTGGCAGTTGAAATTTAATGCAGAGAAGTGTGAAATGGTAAATTTTGTTAGGAAGAACAAGGAGAGACAATATTAAAAAAGATGTAATTCTAAATAGAGTGCAGAAACAGAGAAACTTGGGGGTATATGTGCAGAAATTGTTGAAGGTGGCAGGGCAGGTTGAGAAAGTGGCTAAAAAGGCATATGGGACAAGCGTAGAGTACAAAGGCAAGGAAGTTATGATGAACCGTTATAAAACTATGGTTCAGCCTCAACTACAGTATTGTGTCCAATTCTGGGCACCACATTTTAGGAAGGATGTGAAGGCTTTAGAGAGGGTGCAGAAAAGATTTATGAGAATAGTTCCAGCATGAGGGACTTCAGTTACATGGATACATTGGAGAATAGAAGGTTGAGAGGAGATTTGATAAAAATGTTCAAAAATTTGTGGGGCTACAGGGATAGGATGGGGAAGTGGGATTAGCTGAGTGCTCTTGCAGAGAGCTGGCATAGACCCAACAGGCTGAATGGTCTCCTTCTGTGATGTAACCATCCTATGATAACTCAATCATGGGGTTCTGCTAGCGTTCAGAAACTGGCTAAACTGTATTCTCAACTTAGAAGATATTAATCCCTGAACTGACTGATGTCCCTTTAACTACCATCCAGCTATTGTTTTTTAATAAATTATTCTTCTGTGGTATAGAAACAATTGCACATGATGCAAAAACAATCTCTTAAAAGTGTCTAATATTGCACCAACAATTATTTCTATATATTTAATTCTAACTGACTTGGTGCCTAATGATAGCAGCTTATTTTGAGAATCTTTGCTGAACATTCAATTATATCCTAAATTAACCAGTCTTCAGTATAACAGCTTCACTAGTGGTACTTGGAAGCATCATTTGATGTAATGGAAGCACTGTATTGAAGTTAGAATTGGAAAATGTACTTTCAGCTATAATGTAGTTACTAGTTTCAACATTTATTTAGATATTAGTTTAGCCATGGTCTTCATAATATTTGAATTGAGTACATGCTGAAAAACATACTTGGATAGCCATTCCCAACTGAGACATAAAGGGTCCATTTTTTTTCCTTGGTGTACTGCGTACTTGAGGACATATTCCTGCTCCAGGTTATTTGCTGGAACAGATGAACTCGTGGTGCAGCCCCATTCCCTGATGCCTGAAAACACAGGTGCAGCACTAGACCCAAGAGACCTACAGCTGCTTTCTTTACTTCCATCCCTAGGACCTTCTAGTTGTTACTGAAGAGCAGCAGTCAGATAGCCTTGAGGTTTTTAAATCTTGCTGGCAGGAGGGGAAATTTAAAAGGAAATTTCTTACCTACCTGAAAAGCCTTTGTCCTGCTTTCTGGACAGCCACAGAACCTCTGGTCCATGAGGGCCCCAGAACAGGCCAATGTACCAGCTTCCTTCCAGCAAAGAAAGCATGAGGCACGAGGCTAGGAACATGCATTAAAATTCCGCTCATGAAAATCCTCAGACTGGGCCTGTACCTAATAGAGACACAGACCTATTCCTGTATCTTGGAGAAGCCTAGTAAATCCTGGCGTAGGGACCCTGATGTCTCCACCCCATTTTCTCTTTAATTGTGCCTGGGGAACACCAATCAATGTAAATGAAAATCCATCGTAACATTTAGGACACGCCTTCTTCCTACCCACTCCATTCATAGGCTGCAAGGTAATATTTGACAGCCAAATGTGGCTCAGAGATTGCTTTCTGAATTTTATATCTCTTTTTCTATAATTTAAGGTTTAATTGTGTACCCAACAGATCTTTGGTTTAAAAAAAATTGAACTCCCCAACTCCATCCCTGCTAGATGGCATGAATCAGAATTTGAATCGTGTAATTTGATTCATAAACGCAAAACCAATGTACCAATAAATAAAATTAAGAAATAGTTATTTTTTCATGGAAGCATGTCAATTTATTTTCTTTTAATGTCTATATATACCACGTTATATCTCCCCCACACAGATGTGTATGAAGTTCCAGATACAGAGGTAAGTTTTTGATCCATCAGATCTAAATATTTCAGACTAAACTAATATTATGAACATGTTGCTTTAAACTGTAGGAAAAATGTAAGTTCCTGAAACTTCAGTTGTTATTTGACACCTTTGGTATGTCTTTCTAAATAGATTTGAACTGGTGTTAATTCCACCTAAAGAGTCAAGTGCAAATGGCACACTATCCGCCGATCTTAGCAAAAATGATAATCTAGGTGCAAACTCATGGGAACATAGGAACAGGAATAGACCATTTAGCCCCTCAAGCCTGTTCCCTCATTCGATGAGATCATGACTGATCAGCAACTTAACTCCATGTATCTAAATCTATATTTATAATTTATAGATATGGTAGTAAATATATAAACGTAAATCCATACTTTAGAAGAGGAGAATTATGACCAAGTAAAATTTAAAGGCGAGTGTAACAATGTTGGGACAAAGCTTCAGCAGGCTTTGGGAGTCTTAAAAGGCCAAAATCGACCAACAGTCACTGCTGATCGATGTGAAGGATCAGGGGATTAACGTGGTATGCAAAGGTGCAGAGGTAAGTCTTCAGACAGACCAGTACCCGAGCCTGTCATTGATTGCTGCTGAAATGGAGATGGTGCTGTGTATGTGTTGCTTTCTAGGAGGGTTCCCTCTGTGTGCTGCTGCATGGTATTATCCCCTTAGGTCAGCTACTATATCACTCCTGTACTAGGCAGATGCTGCAAGGTCACTGCAAGGATGCTGGCAGCAGATAATAGATATTCATCCAGCTCTCTGCTATCCTAGACCCGAGAAGGCAGTTCCTGCTGGCCGTTCCCAGGAAATGATTGGGGGCACTTACCAGACAACGTTGCCCCTTGCTCTTCCTGGGATGTCTTCCTTAATGCAGTGCCACTTACAGCATGACGTGCTGTGATTGGGGTGCCTTTGCACAACCTTTCAGCTTAACCGTTAGTCGGGCATTCATTGTCCTATAGTGATGCCACTAAGGGATATGTTCCTTTTGGAAAGACAAGCAGCTGCCATAATGTCCCACATTGAAGTGGTTTCTCTGCAGATGCCAGGTTCTAGGTGCTGACAGGCAGCCTGACCTACCAGGCATCCTTCCTAGGTCGTCATCTTTCTCTGAACACATCAGCCATTGTCTAACCCACTAGTGCCCATAAAGGGGGCTAGAGGCAAAAAATAAATAACTACTTAGGAAAGACTTATAAAAGCCTAAATGCTGACCCCAAATATATTCAAAAACAGAATAACCACCAAGGTCCTAGAAAAAGCCTCTAACCACTCACCTTAAACATCTGTGGGTCTTTTAAAGACCACCTGCTAGAAGCACTGTCTGAGGTTCCCTTCCCTCCAGCTTCTCTGGGTATGCTAGACACGTGGTAACTTGCAGTATCTGAAGTGGTGCTCTTCTCTCCCTGCTGTCTATAACACACAAGAACAAAGCTTCCCCTGCTTCAGATGAGTTCCCTCTGAACAATAGAGCAAAAGGAAGATTAGCTTATGATCAGTGGAACTCCTTCCCAGTGTGCTCCATTTGTGCCCATAATGAGGGGGAATATTAGATACTAAAATTGGCTCCTTAATCATCTTATTGAAAGCTACACGCAGCAATTTGCATTTATCCATAATCCAAACTTTGTATTATGTAAATTGTGTACCAATAAAATATTGCTGTAATTACATTCATAACATCATTTGATTTGAAAGTACTTTTTGTTTTTTTTTAGGAAGTTTCACCACCAGTGCCCAGGTGGGTCACACTTGATTAATGTGAAAGGAATGGTCCAAGAAATCACGATTATTGACTGAGAGTGTAGAGTTTAATATATTTAATGGGTAACCCAATGAAGTGTGCTTTAATGAGGCTGGGAGTGCACTGGAAAGGCCTCAGGAATTTCAGGCCTGTATTAAATGATTAACATTAACTTTTTAATATCTGTTTCTGTTCAATCTTTTTGAATATTTGCTTGAAACTGTACAGATATATCTGCGAAATGACTTGAGAGAGTTACTGTCCCCACCATTAATCAAGATGAATTAGCTGGCACTATTGTAAAGATAAAAATCACTAAAGCCTGAGGGCAAAAGATTATAAGTCATAGAGTAGCGTTATAGGGTCATGTACAACATAGAAGGAGGCCATTCAGCCCATCAAGTCCTTCAGCTCTCTGCAGAACAATCCAGTCAGTCCCACTGCTCTGCTCGATCCCCATTGATTGTCTCCGCTTCCACCACCCTCGTGGCAGCGAGTTCCAGGTCATTACCACTCACTGTGTAAAAAAAATTCTTCCTCACATTTCCCCTGCATTTCCTGCCCAAAACCTTAAATCTGTGTCCCCTAATCCTTGTACCATCAGTTATTGGAAACAGTTTTTCTTTGTCTAACTTATCTAAGCCTGTCATAATCTCATACACCTCTATTAAATCTCCCGTCAAGACCTCTATCAAATATCCCCTCAATCTCCTTTGCTCTAAGGAGAACAACCCCAGCTTTTCCTACCTAACCTTGTAAATAAAATCCCCAATGCCTGGATCCATTCTGGCAAATCTCCTCTGCACCCCCTCAAGAACCCTCACATCTTTCCTAAAGTGTGGTGACCAGAACTTATCAGAGCTTTATAAAGGTTCAGCATAACTTTCCTGCTTTTGTACTCTATCCATCTATTTATGAAGCCCAAGATTTCATTTTCTTGGCTAACCACTCTCTCAATGTCTTGTCATCTTCAAAGATCAATACACATGCATCCCCAGATCCCTCTGTTCCTGCACACTCTTTAGAACTGTGCCATTAAGTCTATATTGCCTCACCCTATTCCATCAGCTCATACTTGTCTGTATTACATTCCACCTGTCACTTGTCTGCCCATTCTGCTTGCCTATCTATGTCCTGTTGCGGGCAGTTCATATCATCCTCACAGTTTGCCACGCCTCCAAATTTGGTATCATTGTCAGATTTTGAAATTATACTCTGTATTGCAAGATCCAAGTCATTTGTATATAGTAAAATAGCAGTGGGCCTAGCTAGCTTGGGGAACACCACTGTCTACCATCCTCCAACCTGAAAAGAAAATGTACCACGACTTGCTGTTTTCTGTCCTTGAGCCAATTTTTTAATGCAATTGCACACAGAATATGAGGGTCAATGAGCCTCAATTTTGTTAACCAGCCTTTTATGTGGTACTTTTATCAAACATTTTCTTAAAATCCATATAGACAACATACACTGCATTCCCTTCATCAAAAAATTAGATTAGTCAAGCATGATCTGCCTTTTACAAATCCATGCTGGTTATCCTTAATTAACTCAAACCTCTCCAAGTGCCTTTTGGTTTTTTTCCCTGATAATTCTTTCTAAAACTTTAACCACCACTGATGTTAAACTGTAGTTGCTAGGACTGTCCTTGTACACTTTCTTGAATGAGGGTGTCACATTTGCCACTCTCCAATCCTCTGGCACCTCCCTCGTATCTAGGATAAATTGGAATATTACAACAAGCCCTTCCACTATCTCCACCCCACTTCCTTTAGCAACCTGGGATGCAAGCCATCTGGACCAGGTGGCTTATCTACCCTAAGCATAGCCAGCCTTTCCACTAGCTCCTCACTCTCAATTTTTACCCTACCCATTGCCTCTACTTTCTCTGCTTCTACTGATATTTTGTCAGATTCCTCTTCCTTAGTAAACACTGCTACAAAGTACTCATTAAGTAGTCTAGCCTTGCTCTGTGCTTCTAAGCATATATTACCCTCTTTGTCCCTACTAGGCCCCACTCCACCTCTTACTACCTGCTTACTATTTACATGACGGTAGAGGATATTTGGGATTCCTTTTATGTTGACTGCCATTCTATTCTTATTCTCTCTTTGCCAGTCTTATTTTCCTCTTCACCTCTCCTCTCAACTTATTGTATTTGGCCTGGTTCTCACTTGAAGAATTCACCTGACGTACAACCTTTTTTTTGTTTCGTCATAACCTCTATCTCCCTCATCATCCAAGGAGGACTGTTTTTGTTCCCCTACCTCCCGCCCTTGTTGAAATATACTTAGCCTATACCTGAAGCATCTCCTCATCAAAAATAGCCCATTGTTCCATTACAGTTTAACCTGTCGGCCTTTGGTTCCATTTTGTCCTGGCTAGATCCTTTCTCATCGCATTGAAATTAGCCCTCTTCAGATCTAGCCATTCTACCTTATATCATTCCTTGCTTTTCTGCATTACGAGTCTAAACTTTATGATACAATGATCACTCTTATCCAAGTACTCCCCCATAGACACTTGGTCCACTTGGCCCACCTCATTTCCCAGCACCAGATCCAGCAATGCCACCTTTCTGGTTGGACTGATCAGGAAATGCTCCTCAACACAATCCAGAAATTCCTCCCCCTCCTTTCCCTTTACTCTTAAAATTATCTCAATCGATATTTGGATAATTAAAGTCCCCCAATATCACTATAGATCTTGCACATCTCTGTGATTTCCCTGCAGATTTGTTGCTCCATCTCTCACTATTTGGAGGCCTATAGATTACCCCTAGTAATGTGATCATACCCTTTTTGTTTCTCAATGGATTCTGTTCGTGCCCCCTCAAGGACATCCTCTCTTTCCAACACGACAGTATCTTCCATAATCAGTATTGCCACTCCACATCCCTTTTTTCCTCTATCTTTTCGGAACACTTTATATCCTTGTATATAAAGTGCCCAGTCCTCAACATTATTAAGCCACATTTCTTTTATTCCACTGCATCATATTCCCACACTGCCATTTGTGCTTTTAGCTCACCAACCTTATTCACTACACTTTGTTCATTTACATAGATGCATTGTAAACCTGTCTTTGCATTCCTCGTAGCCCTTCTCAGTCTGCTCCTATCTAATATGAAAATACTTCCTTCTCTAGTATTGTCAATACTCTCACATTATGCACTTTATTCCTCTTTTCTACTTCTATATGCTGGTGCCCATCCCCCTGCCAATTTAGTTTAAACCCTCCAACTACACTAGTGAACCTCCCCACGAGGACATTAGTCCCAGTCCTGTTGAGGTGAAACCCATCTCTTCTGCCCCAGAACTGGTCCCAGTGCCCCAAGAATCTGAAACCCTCCCTCTTGAACCATGCTTCAAGCCAAGCAATAATCCTTCCTGTCTTCCTATTTCTACTCTCGCTAGCGCATGGCACTGGGAGTAATCCAGAGATTACTAACCTTCAAGGTTCAACTCTCTAACTTGCTCTCTAGCTCCTGAAAATCTGACTGCAGGACCTCAATACCTGCCCTTGCTATGTCATTGGTACCAACGTGTACCACAACTTCTGGCTCACTCCCTTCCCCCTGCAGAATATCCTGCACCCTCTCCGTGATGTTCTTTACCCTGGTATCTGGGAAGCAACACACCATGTGGGACTCAATGACAATGACAGAAATGCCTGTCTGTCCCACTGACTATGGAATGCCCTATAACAACTACATTTCTACACTTTGCTGCTCCCGACTGTACAGTCCCATGTCCATTGATGCCATGGTCTAGACTGCACTCCTTTGGGGTATTGTCACTCCCAGCAGTCTCCATCTGTTTGAGAGTGGCACACACCTCGAAGACTCCTGCACCTCCTGTCTCTTCCTAGTCTTTTGGATGGCCACCTACCTAGTATCCTGAACCTTTACTGCCTGTAAGGTGACCACCTCCTGGAAAGTACGATCCAGGAAACTCTCCTGCTCCCTGATGCTCTACAGTGATTCCAGCTGCCCCTCAAGCTCAGAAATCCTGAACTTGAGCTGAAACAGCTGGAGACACTTCCTACAGGCGTGGCTGCCTAAGACACATGAAGTGTCTTGGAGTTCCCACATGGCGCAGGAATTGCAAGTAACAGGTCGCAGCTGCCCATCCATGATCTAAAAATAACCTCTATTCCCTCTTTTAGAATCTATTTGGTACCTTGTTTAAACTATTAATTTTAATTAATGCCTCTAGACCTGCTCTGTGTTACTCTTATTAATTCACTGACTGTTATACTCCCCTGATTGAGGGTATTAACTTTTTGCACTGTTCTCACAGCATGGTCCACTTATATGATTATTGCTGTTCACACCAAGTCATTCAAGAAATTAACAGAAATTTACCTAGGAGGAATGTTGCTAATTTTTACTAGATAATTAACTTTATAGTACTGAGTAAATCTCTTGGGTACTTTTAGTATCAAATGAACTGCATAACAATGTGTTTGTTCAATATTGTGAGTGTAGCCACTTTTTCTTTTCTAGTTATATACCACATACCATGGGCAAGTTCTCTCTCTGATCAGAAAAAAATGGTGACATCAGCCCCTTTAACATATCCTGAGTGGCAACTGTTACCTTCCTCTTGCTGCATTGTATAACAGCGCCCCCAGGTGGCCATTTCAAACGTTTTCTCCCACTGTTCATAACAATTGTATCATATCCTCTGCAGCATTCGAGAACCTTTTCTAATCAGTAAAGGACCTTGCATCAAAAATGTTATTGTGGCTTTTGGCTAACTTAATTTTCCTTAGTTTCAAATTTTCTATAATCTGAAAGAGAGATATTCCCTTTTGTGCCTGATTTTGAAACCTGTCTATTACTTAATCCTTGCGCAAGTACGTCACTGGTTCAAACTGGTCAGAATATAGGATACCTTGTGAGACTGTTTAAAGATGCTGAATTAGTTTCCTCTAGAACAGTTGATAAGCTGCAGGTTGCAATGCACTCACCCATCTAGAATCTTGCACAAGGGAAGTGAGGTAGGAGAGGCATGCTGCAGTGGAAATGGCAGCCATGGTTGCACCTTTCAGTGCTGTTAACAGTCTGGCCCAATGTAACCAAGAAAAAAGGGACTTCATGCAGGCTGTTGCATGCTTCTCTTCAGTCCTCTGATCAGAGAGGGGACAGAGGACAAAGCCCTAGCAAATATTTCTTCTATGCGCTTCTCCAAAGGGGCACCCTACAATTGAAACTACAGGAAAATGAGGCAGGAGTGGTGTAAATATCCCTTCTGTCCTCATTTCATAGAATCATAGAATGGTAACGGTACAGAAGGAAGCCATTCGGGCCTGTCAGATCTGTGCCAGCTCTCTACAAGAGCAACTCCGCTAGTTCCACTCCACTTCCCTTTCCCCATAGCCTTGCAAATTTTTTACTTCAGATAATTATCCAAATCCCTTTTGAAAGCCATGATTGAATCTGCCTCCACCACATTCTCTAACCACACACTGCATAAAAAAGCTGTTCCTCATATTGTCTTTGATTCTTTTGCCATTCACCTTAAATTGGTGTCCTCTGGTTCTTCTGGTTCTTGACCTTTCTGCAAATGGGATCAGTTTCTTCCTATCTTCTCTGTCTAGATCCCTCATGATTTTGAACACCTATCGAATCTCCTCTCAATCTTCTCTAAGGAGAACAAACCCAGCTTCTCCAATTTATGCAGGTAACTGTAGTCCCCATCACTGGACCTATTCTTGTAAATTTTTTCTGCACCCTCTCTAGAGCTTTCACATCCTTCCTAAAGTGTGGTGCCTAGAATTGGACACAATCCCCTGGTTGTGACCAAACCAGGGTTTTATAAAGGTTCACCATAGCTTCCTTGCTTTTGTACTCTATGCCTCTATTTATAAAGCCCAGAATTCTGTATGCTTTATAAACCACTTTCTCAACCTGCCCTGCCACCTTCAACAATTTGTGCACATATACCCTGTCATGCAGACCTCCACCTGCCAAGAATGAGGCATATTAATTTTGTCATGTGAACATTGATTTTAAACTGTTGCTGGAGTGAAGAAATTACTTGTTTGAAGATCACCAGACACTGGGCTGGAAGGACATTTGCATACAAAGAGAAGCTGCTTGTGGAGACAAAGGGCTATTCCCTACTCCAATTAACCCAAATGGATTTTGATCACCAGACACTGAAGATGTAAGGAAGTGCATTCCAGGCCCTGCTAAGATGATACAATCCACAGAGCCAGGACTGGTTAAACCTGCTGGTCACATGACTAACTGGCTGGTCCAGATTTTTTGAACTAGCCACAGGACAGTTTGAATTCACAAGGCAGTGTGCAACTGAAGCTGGAACAAGCAAGTCACTCGCCTGGCTGTCCCTCTCTCACTTTCTCCCCAAGCCACCGGACCCACGGAAGACATGTAAACTTCAAGAGAGAAAAGACTCCTACATCGGAACAAGTTGAAGCATGAACTAGGCCCCAACGAATTGCAAGACTTAATGGCGACCAAGGGGTCCACATTGAACTTAAAGGACTGTAACTACCAGATATTGCTTCAAACTTTTCCCCTTTATTTCTTCTACTTTTTCTGTCTCTATCTGCGTGTGTGTTTATTGCGTATGCATGCTAGCGTGGTCGCGTCGCATATTCGTAGTCATTAACCAGATTAGAGTTTAAGATTAATAAACTTCTACTTGTTTAAATCTAAGGAAACCTGTTTGATTTCTTTGCCTTACAATTGGAGCAGTGAACAAGGATTCACTAAGGGGGAGCTAAAAACACAGTGTTTTAAAATTAAACCCAGTTATGGATAAACCAGGCAAAGGCTAAGAGGGAACCTCTGGATCCTTCCTCACCTGGTCGTAACAACCCACAGTTCCTTCTGCTCCTGCACTCCTCCATTTGGAATTTTAGCCTGTATTTTATATTGCCTCTCCTCGCTCTGCCTACCAAAATGTATCACTTCACACTTCTCTGCATTAAATTTAATCTACCTTGTGTTTGCCCATTCCTGTGTATGTCCTCTTGAAGTCTATCATTATCCTCCTCTCAGTTCATAATACTTGTAAGTTTTGTGTCATCCGCATGTCTAAATTGTCATGTGTTTCAAGGAAGAGCATATGCAGAAAAAAGTTAAAATATGATAGAAACCTTCAAATTGGATGTGTATTTTGCTTTAATGTGTCAGCAGACCCAGTGGGCATAGTTTCAGAATAACGGGTGGCCCATTTAAGACGGGTATGAGGAGGAATTTCATTTCTAGAAGAACATAAGGCCTGTGCCTATTTCAGGTACAGGCTCACCCTGTTAGGGAAACCTCACAAATCTGGGAACTACACAAGTTGCAGAGACCCATGTCACAACTCTGGGTCCCCTTTCCTCACTGGTGCTGACCCCAGGAACATTGGGCCCACAGATTACTTTGGGTTTCAATTGTGTGTGTGTGTGTGTGTTTTTTTTAACTCTTAATGGTTTTAGGAGATTCTCTGTGTTTATCTGCAGATCCTAATTAGACAAATTCTTTATTACTGTCTAAAGGGCCAAGCCACAGCTTCCTAAACCTGTATCCACGGGAACAGGAAATCCATTGTTATTTCCTCGCTCTTTCCCAAATGTGACCAGTGCTCCAGAAGTAACCAGGTATGCTGTAATTGTATATCTACCTCAATGCCTTATGTGGAAACAAGAAACCAGCAAACACACTTAGATTGAGCAAACCATCTGAAACCAATGAACTAGTAAATAACGTGCTGTTGGATAGTTGTTTAAATTAGTACAATGTGGACTGGTAACTAGCATAGGAAATACTGCAGCACTCAAACTTGTAGAAATGAAGCAGATGGACTAAGACTGAGATTCCCAAATTGGGGAGGCTGTGCCCATCATGGGAGTGGGGGAAGGGGCATAATGAGATTATTGGGGTATGTGTGAGGAGGATGGGCTGGTCGACATTATCAAGTACGAGAGCCACCGATGCAGCCACGTTATAGCCAGAGGAGATGCATTTTGTAGAGATCTTACCACAGGATGCTTGAATCCCTTACATTTTCCTCAATTGCTTTCATGAGCCAAGGAAAAAAAATTCCAGAATTTTATCTTGAAATATTTTACGTGAGCTTATCCACGTCCCTCAGTAGAGATGTGGACATTGTGGAATTGCTCTTCAACTGTTGATTCAGTGGGTTGAAAGAGAAGCCAACTTGTTCCTTTAATAAGAGGGAAGAATCACGAAATGATCACAACAAAGAATAATTCTCAAGTTGTCCGAATAAGTAAAATACAGTTAAAATAACTGATGACCACTGAGCCCTAGGCTCTGAACCTAACCTAATTAGGTGATGAGGTATTTTTCACCCCAGATTCTGCAGGCATGAGTCAGAAATACGCAACTGCCGATAATTTGTCCTCAGTGATATCAAACTAACAATCTCATTCAGGAGATGCCACAGCCTAGAAATTATGATGCTGGTATCAGCCTCTTTTTAAATGGCATTCCTTTTGTCTACTATTTTAAAGAAAACATTAATCCATTTTAAATCAGTGGACAAAGGGATTTCATATGAATGTATTGATGCACTGATCTAACCAACGCTAATTTCTAGATTCACAAGAATCAATGATAAGGAACTGTCCATACTGCTTTGATGTTGGAATTGTAGCAAATATTTGGGCTGTGGAAGAGGAGTCTTATTCCTCTGTAGAATCTGGAAGTGTGCAATGGTGACACGGGATGCCAAGTGTGGAAAAGTGTTCCAATCCCAGCATCAAATTCAACCCTGAAAAGCACAAAAGTCATCATAAAAAATTGTGGCAAAATAAACATAATTTAAAAAGACGGGACTCTTTCCATTGACGTTTAATTGTAGATGGTTCTTCGTGTGCCATTTATATCTAGTTGGAACACAGTGAACATCAATCCCATCTTATTGCCCTCTTATACCTTAATTGCAGGTTTATATATTTCTCAACATATGTATTTTTTCCAGAAATGAATCGCCAGTGAACAGAAAAGCCCCCATTTCTAATCCTGTAAGTTTCAATGTTTAATAAAGTCACTTTTTTCTTTCTTCTCCACATTGAAGCAGCTTTAGCATATGTACAGGATAATGCATGACGGTAAAGATGCATGTCAAAATAAAAGCTGAAGCAACAGTGTAATTTTTTTTTTAAACTGCAATAGTTCAGATCACAAGTCCCATGGGGGTTTGGCTAGCAATGTCATTGTGTGTTTATGCTAGCATTGGTGAGGAACACAGATTTCCTTATTTTATACATTGGATACAAATCTTTTTTTTTAAAGAAGTTATGCTCCACAATAGTCTGATCTCTCAAAATCGCATTCTTGATCTCGAAAGCAGATCTGTATGAATTTTTTACTTAATCATTTAAGATAATCTGCAGCATTTTCTCTAACTGTATCTGTTGATTTAAGGAAATAGATGGTCACATATCAAGAATGTTCCAGTTTTCCTTCACTTTTCATACAGAAGCTGGAAAGAGTTATCAAATATTTTTAAAAATCTTACTATATGCTGAAAGCTTAAATTACAGCATGTATTTTTCTTGCTATAATAGACTCTCTTTTATTCCCTTGTTTAACACCACCACCCCCCCCCCCCCCCCCCCCCTGCTCTGTTATTGAGTCTTTTCTTTCCTGCTACATTGCATGATATAATGAGTAGTCACTTGTGACAACTCCTCACATCACCACTTCTGGATAAGCATTGCCTAGGCAATGATGCAGTTTATAATGTCCAGCATGACATATGTCCACAAATTAAACAAAACCCGTTAAATGAATGGAGGATTCTGTATATTAGCCTCCATCTTCCCAAAAGAACATGAAAATGTATCAATTTGGCAACCCTCCATTTGTTGCATTATTCTGCATTTTATGTAATATTCTTGCTAATACTTGAACTCCTGAGGTCCATTTTAAGTTTTTTGCAACACTGTTAAGCTGTGGCTCCTGTATATTTAATCACATTAGTGTTTAAAATCTGCATCTGAAAATGGGGCCTGCACTAGAACTTGCAAAATGCCACAACATGGACTGGGTGACAGCTGAACTTGTGGACAGTACAAAGTTGGATGGAACGTAAAAACATTTTTAAAGATTAAAGTTTTTGCTAATATTTTCCAGGCAGCTACAATGCAATTAAATTTTCAGTGGTGTCATTATAGGGCTATGTCACTAAGTCCTAGTTTAGCTTTCACTCCCATGGGCTGATGGTCCACAAATGCATATTTTAAACTGTACACTACACAATGAAGATACTGTTTGTTGTTGATTCTACAATATATATAATATAAAATTCAGCCCCTGAGGCACAATGTACTGGTAGCAACATGCATGTACTATCACAAGTACTAATCATGTATAAGAGCAAGACTACAAATTCCCATGTATATTGGTCTTTTTTCATTTTATTTGCATTAAAATGTCAAAGAAAATAAATGTAATCATTTAATTTCGTTACAGGATGATGACAATGATGAATATGAAGTATGTGACCCTGAACCAAGTTAGTATTAATTTTATTCCTCGTAATAGTTTAGTTTGGTCATGGCCTGTTTACCTCAGATTTAATCTGTTCATATTCCTAAAGTTTGCTCGGGTTATGTGTGACGATATGGGATCGTGTGTGTATATGTACGAGAACAGGGTCCTACTGCAGAGTATATAATGATATCCAGTAGGTGGCATCATAGTGTTTCTGGGTCATATATTGGATTCAGCGCCCGCTTAACAGAATTGTAACTGGAAAGACAGACAATCTGGAATACAGTGGAGCATGTAGCAAGTGACAAAGCTTCAGCAAGAGAACAACAGTAGATCATGCAAGTAAGTAGGGCCATTGTATTTTTGATAAACTGTTCGAAATTAAATAAAATACTGTGAATTTTGATCCATTTCAGATTGCGTGTAAATTTATAACAGGACAAGGATTCTGGGATGAAATTTTCATTAGGCTGGTTTTCTAGGGTTTGAATAGAAGATGATCTGTTGGAGCTATCATAACTTCTGCTATCATAATTTACAGGACCTAGTGAAACTATAGGAACTGAGGAGAAGCGGTTCCTCAGATTGTCCAATGTACACGGTTTGAAGTATCATGGAGTGTAAAAATGGCTACTAATTCTCTCAAAGTCTCATTAAGGGAGTTGTATCAATACTTCTTAAGAGTAGGCGTGGCCATATATCATTAGAAAGAGTCTCAGCATCAGTGGTTAGCACTGCAGCCTCACAGCTCCAGCGACCCGGGTTCAATTCTGGGTACTGCCTGTGTGGAGTTTGCAAGTTCTCCCTGTGTCTGCTTGTTTCAGTGCTGTATCTCTAAAACTAAAAACAAGTTAACTTATAGGAGTTGCAGGAGCTAGTACAAAGCTCCACAAGTCTGTAGCCCAAGCATGTGCAAGCATGCGTACGCGCATATACACACACATGAGACAGCGAGAAGGAAAGGCACACACGAATCACATAATAACGATGCAGACACCACGCACACACACTAAATGTGTGCCACATCTTTTCCCTCAGAGAAAGGTATACTATCTATTTCAGAGTTCAAGAAATAACATATAGTGGAACTCTGAAATTTAGCCGAAACAAAGCACATAATCACACGCAGGTGCTACAAAGCCACATAGTCCTTCAGTCGAGATGGAGGCTGATGCTGTCTTCCAGATCTGCAATCAGCAATTGATGTCTGCCTACCAGGAGTTTCAGGTGTTGTAGTTGTTGTCACTTGCTTTGGCGACGGGGCAGTTCAGAGGACGACTGATAATCTACATTTCAAAAAAGTCCTTAATCTCAGTAGTGTTCTTTACAGATGGCTCATCAGCATAAATCAACTGACAGCAATTCCTGAAGTATGATGAGGCTTGACTTGCAAATTGTAACTTCGAGGACCCACCACACTTGTGCATGTACCAACACTCTGGCTAGGGAGTTTCATATGCACTGCATCACCAGTGTATATTGCTTGACGTGGTTTAGCATTCCTGTCATAGTAATGCTGCTGACATTGTTTCACGCCGACAAGCATACGAGTGTCTTCCTCTGTCGAATATCAAGGCTGCGGAGTCTTCCAGCTATAGGAAATAGTGTCTTGCACCGAGTTAACTTACAGAAGTTGCAGGAGCTAATACCAGGCTCCACAAGTCTGCAGCCCAACCTGTGCATGCATGCGTATACGCATATACACAAACACAAGAGAGAACAAGAAGGGAAGGCTCATGCGGCCACACATTTGTCTGTACCTTCACCTTCACTGAGCATGTTGTGACAATTTAATAGAGATAGAAGCTCTGATTGACTTGATTTCTTACATTTTATGAAGAGCCATTTGCAAGTATTTTTGGTTTTGCCATTGTCTTGGCAAACACTGCTGATGCAAATTGTGACTCCTTATCCACTTCTGGGATGTCTGGTAGTCCAAATCTTCGAACCATTTCCTCGAGTTCTCTCAGAACACTGCATGTAGTACCTAAAGTGAGACAGCTACTTTGATAAAGTTACTGTAGTAGTGACACATGATGAGCAGGGTACAGCCATGTAACTCACAAAGGTCAGCCCCAACCTTCGACCAAGGCCTAGCCACAATCTTGTGTTGTAGTAGATTTTTAGATTTAGAGATACAGCACTGAAGCAGGCCCTTCGGCCCACCGAGTCTGTGCCGACCATTAACCACCCATTTATACTAATCCTACACTAATCCCATATTCCTACCACATCCTCACCTGCTCCTATATTCCCCTACCACCTACCTATACTAGGGGCAATTTATAATGGCAATTTACCTATCAACCTGCAAGTCTTTTGGCTGTGGGAGGAAACCGGAGCACCCGATGAAACCCATGCAGACGCAGGGAGAACTTGCAAACTCCACACAGGCAGTACCCAGAATTGAACCCGGGTCGCTGGAGCTGTGAGGCCGTGGTGCTAACCACTGCGCCACTGTGCCGTAGTGGTTCCTTACTTGGAGAACTGGGATAAGCCAAAAAGATATCAGTTTGCAGTGTATCATTTAAGCTAATATTAAGTTGACATCCTGGGCCAATATGGCTGCCACAGATTCTACAACCTTCTATGACAATGTGTGTCAAATGTGCTACTGACATTAATTCCTTGCAGAATACAGCTGGCACCATGAGTCGCTGTACCTTGAATATCAATTCACTTTGGACGGTTAATGATTTGCGATGATCAACTTCTTGCAGCAGGCATGTAAAATCACAGGCATTAACATCTGGCAGGTATACTCTGCTAATTGTAATTCCAGAACCATCTTCTCCCTTTCTTAAATGAAACTCTTCGACTGCATTTTTGGAGTCTTAACAGCATTCTTTGAAGTTGTTGGGTTGCATTGTTCAGTGGCTTAAGCACTGTTGATTCCAACGGACAGTGATCCATTTCAATATTCATCACGTTTCGATCATAGTTGTGAGACTTCAAATTTATCACAGGCAAACATGATTGCTAGAAGTTCTTTCTCAATCTGTGCATATCTCATCTCTGCTGATAATGCTGTTGATGTATAGGTAACTGGCCTGTCCATTCTGCGTCATTGCTGCTTCAAATCCAGATTGATCCATGAGGTCAGCATTGTTAAAGCAGCAATAATGTCTTGCTGACCAGACCATCCAGGTTTCTCTGCAGCTTATCCCTTAAAGCCACATAACATCTAAAGTCATCACATTGGACCACATTGTACTTGCCCTTTAATGGGGGTTCATGAACTGCCATAAGCTACAATCTCAGTCTTAGGTGGTTCAACCTTTATAACTCAAAAATCTCGTGTTGCTTATTGATGTAGATGAAACAGAACGTTGTGCAACATGTCTATTTGAAATCTCAGGCTGGAATCAGGCTGAGGGAAAGACACTGCAAGTCATCCAAACCAAAAGGATTAACCTCACAGATGGCAAAGACTTCTTTTTTCCTTGGTTTGTCATTATTGTTCTAGCTTTCTGTGTGCAGCCAATTCTTTTTCGTGGCACTTCACTGCTCTTCCCAAAGGCAGGGCACAGTTCTCTTTTGTATTTCTTCCCACAGTTCCAGCATTAACAAATCTTTGCAGTGGGAACTTGAGAGCAAAACAAAAATATACAGAATTATTGGAGGAACAAGAACTGAAAGAATAGCAAAGGAAAAAGATGCACTAACTTAGAAGAGACAAGTAAAGGGAAAGAAACAAAGAGAAAATAAAAATGAAGCAAGGACTGAAGAGAAAACTAACGGTTATACAGATATAATAAAACAATCAAATTGTGCATGTACAGCAGGAGATGGGTGGGGAACAGGCAAAAATGTTATCTGTTGACAGCTGTGTGTCATGTTTGAGAAATGAGAGCATGAAGATGGTTGAGTATTCTGGAATTATCTTGAGAAATTGGGAATATGTATGCAGAAAATGAAATGGATGGTGTGGGTAGGAGGGTCAGGACTGATAGATCAAATGATCTTTACTCATTCCATGCTTCCACACTGAAACAGTAAACTATAGACATAGTGAAACTAAATTTTCTGGAAAAGCAAATGTCTGTATGCACAAGTGAAAGCACAAAGAAAATTATGGAAAGCGTTTAGTTTTGTCTATATACTTTCTGCAAGGTTACACATATCTAGCAAATACGAAGGTGACAGTGCAATTTAGAAGATTTTGATAAGGATATAAGAGCACTGTCTGGCAATGTTTGGTTGTTTAAGTATAAGCAGAGATGCTGATAATATAGATAAGGGGAGTATATGAAAGTGATATTATAGTGAAGGTTTTGAGATGCACGTGATCAGGAAATGTTTTATATTCAAATATAAGATGAAAGAAGTAAATATTATGCCTTCATATTGGTGTTCATATCAATTAAATTATCCAAGCTGTGCCTTGTTATCCTGCAGTGTCAAAGGTAAGGTGTGTTTTCTAGATAGGAGAATTAAAAATATACTTCAAAGTAACTTCAAAGGGGTGAGCCATCAGAAGGTATTCTTGAGAAAAGCGAGGCTGAAGTGTTTGGGAAGGGAGAGACGGTTTGGACCTTGCCTTAAGCTCTTTATTCTTTTATATTTTGGGAACAAACTTCCAAAAGTTCTTTCATGTAAAATAGTAAACTGTTACAAAAAGCTAAATAGTCATGACTAAATGTAAACATCAAATGAAAATTTGTTACAGTAATTATTTTAGATCAAATTTACTCTATACTTAAGATTAAAACATATGTATGAATAATGAAAAAATAATTTGGACTGAACCTTATACATTAACATCAGAAAGAGGTCTGGTGCAACCTTCCACCCTGATAAAAAATCTGTGTAAATCAATCAGAGCTGAGGGTAGTTTGCTCAGTCTCATCCTGTAAGAGGTACTAAGCATGGTAGCATAAAAGTATTCAGTCACATCAACTTCAAAATCACTCTCTTCAAGGTAACTACAACACTAAGTTCAGCTTTCAAATAAATTTCCATATTCCAATGTTGTTTCCACTTGCAGATAATATGAGCACTGTTCTATAGATCTGGCTGATGCGGTCTTCAGTTGTGAAGTGTAATGAGTTAACCAAGTGCATTCACTTCTTCCTTATAAAATAGTAGGCTTTTTCTGAATTGATAGTCATTTAGCTTTGATGAATTATGTACATCAAAGTTTCAGAATCTTAAAGGGGAATTTTAACCGGTGGGAATGGGGTGGGCACGCAGTTAAAGTAACTGCACAAAGTCCTTTCAGCCATTCCTCCTCAATTCCCTCCTGCTGCCATCTTAACTTGGTCCCCTTTTTAAAAGCCAAGGTGATTGCTTGACTCAGGTGGGAGCCTGGATTTTATTCGTAGCACCCAGATAACATTTTAAGCGGCCTACAAAGCATGGTTCCCACCACAAGTGCCATGCTCAGTAAAACCTGGCAGGGAAGAAGGGGTAGGTTTCTTAAGAGAAGTCAAAAGGTTTCCTTAGTGTGGTTAGGAGAAATAGGAAGTGCATCTACAGGCCCCACATGAAAGTCTGGGCCTCTGCTGTCCTGGGACCACCCTTTTCACTTGCTCCAAACCAGTCCATTTCCCCCATCCCTCAATTTACCTTCCTACTGTAAGGTGGCCTTTGGGCCCTACCATTTTGACCTGATTAAAGTCAGCCAGCTGCCACTTCTCACCAATTTTGGGCGGGGAACTAACTGCCAGGATGAAATGAGACCCAGTCGCTAAAATTAGCCATAATCTCTCTCTCATAAAATCATAAAATGATTGCAGCACAGAAGGAGGCCATTTGGCCTGTCAAATATGTGATGGCTCTCTGCAAGAGCACTTTAACTAGTCCCACTCCTCCACCCTTTTCCCATAGCCTTGCAGATTTTTCTCTCTTCAGGTGCTTACCCAATTCCATGATTGAATCTGCCTCCACTACATTCTCGGGCAGTGCATTCCAAATCCTAACGTCTCGCTGTATAAAAAAATGTTTATCCCCCTATAATCTTTGGTTCTTTTGCCATTCACCATAAATCGGTGTCCTCTGCTTCTCAACCCTTCCACCAATGAGATCAGTTCCTCCTTATCTTCCCTGTCTAAACCCCTCTAGACACATCAACCAAATCTCCTCTCGACCTTCTCTTCTCTAAGGGGAACAAACCCAGAATCTCCAATCTATCCACACAAGTGGATGAAGCATTACCGGATGAAGTCCCTCATCCCTGGAACCATTCTTGTAAATCTTTTCTGCACCCTCTCCCTAAAGCCTTCACATCCTTCCGAAAGTGCAGTGCCCAGAATTGGACACAATACTCCAGTTGAGGCTGAACCAGTGTTTTATAAAAGTTCAACATAACTTCTTTGCTTTTGTACTCTATGCCTCTATTTATAAAGCCCAGGATCCTGTATGCCTTTTTAACCACTTTCTCAACTTGACCTACCACCTTCAACAATTTGTGCAAATATACCCACAGGTCTCTCTCTGTTTCTGCATCCCCTTTAGAATTGTATCCTTTATTTTATGTTGCCTTTCCTCATTTTCCTATCAAAATGTATGACTTCACACTTCACTACATTAAATTTCATCCACCACATATTCACCCATTCCAGCAGTCTGTAATTCTTCTTGAATCTATCACAATTCTCCTCAGTTCATAATACTTCCAAGTTTTGTGACATCTGCAAATTTTGAAATTGTGTCCTGTTCTCCCAAGTCTTGGTCATTAATATATATCAATAAAGCAGTGGTCCTAGTACCGACCCCATATCTTCCTCCAGTTCGAAAAACAACTGTTCACCACTACTTTCTGTTTCCTGTCACTCAGCCAACTGCGTGTCCATGCTGCCACTGTTCCTTTTATTGTATGGTCTTCAATTTTGCTGGCAAGGCTATTATGTGACACACTATTAAACGTCTTTTGGAAGTCCATGTTCACCACATGAACTGCATTACTCTCATCAAATTAGGATTTGCTGATGGAAAGGCTGTCCGCTCCCACCCCCGGCATCTTGCCTGAGGGTTAAAATTCACCCCTTAAGCTAACAGAATAGAAAAACCCTGTGTTGCTAAAGTGTACAAAATTAGCTCCTTGTTCATGTGAGTTTCAGCAGCATGATGATATGACAGTGGGATGCAAACCTGGTTGGCAGTGCTGCTGTGGAGAAACTGGACACTTTCCAATAAGGGTTTGGTTGGGTAGAATTTAAAGAGGAGCCTTTTCCAGCCTGCTATTGCTGGGTTATTGGTGCCTGTTTCAAAGGAAGCACAAATAGAGTTTTGGGAGCAGGCTGTCCATGGAAAATAGTAGTCTTGGAGAAAGTAACAGGCTTTACACTTTACTCATTCCATCCTTCTCTAAAAGAACATAAACCAAAGCAAAACAACTTTTAACCATCAGTACTTAGCCTAATTATCTGCTCTGTAACAATATGAAATGCTTGTGTTACGAGGTTAAAATAATTATTTTGTTGTTCCACTTCAACTACCTAGGTAATTCAACTAGTAGTTTACCGGATTCCAGGACGCTTGTCTTACCAGAAATGCCAATACCACCACAAAGGGATCTGTAAGTTAACAACTTTTGATTGCCCATTTGAATCCTGAATAAACAGCTTCTTTTAGCTCCATATCATGGTTTTTAAATGGATTAAATTAGGCCAGTGGCAAATTTCACTACAACTACTGAAGTAATGCACAGAACTGTAAACAAATTAAAAATATACTTGTAAAGCTAAGCACAATATTTTGGAATTGTTGCTTCACAGTCAGCCTTTTATAAGAGCACAATAACAATATCCTTGCATCACAGCATGCAGTTTATTTAAATGGCACCAACAATTTCTTCTTAAGTTTTTACGGTGTACAAGATTTTCAAGTTTGCATGGATATATTTAGGAAATCAAGACAGAAGGGATGAACGAACAGCATGTGTACCAGAAAATTTCACTGAAATTGAGGGGAAGAATTTCCGAGCTTGTTTTCATTTCGTATTTACGAGCATTGATAAAAAGAATTAGATACCATTGCTCATGAAAATCAATGTTTTAACTATTTAAAAACTATCTTTGGCTAAATAGGCAGTAATTCTCTAACTTCTATAGAAACGCAGAAATGTAGAGTATGAGATTATACTAAGAATCAGCTGCAGGTACCTCTCTAGTATCAGGTTCAGTTAGCCTCACAATTATGGAACCTGTGTGAAGATGCACTAATAAATAATAGCAGCTATTAAATTATAGTTCTACAGTCCTTCAGATCAGATCCTGTGCAGAAATACAGCTCTAGTTAGTTTTAGCTGCACTGCTAAAGGGAGTCGCAAGAGATGTCTCAGATGCTGACCACAAATTTCCAGTCTTCTTTAGATATGCAAATTATGCCAGGAGACTGGACAGGGTAGTAACTAATGTAACCCTTTGCTCCAGCAGAGAGAAGATATTCAGGCTAACAGTATTCCAGTTGGTTAGCCTAATGTCAGTTGTAGCAAACTAATATGATCAGTGACCCTGAGGGCCTGGCTGCAGTTTGCAGCACATCAGCATGGGCCAGAGGCAGTCTGACCAGCTGGGTATGTAGTATTGATAACAGCACCGACAAAGATGGTGGCAGGAGCTAAGGTATGCTACCATCCTGAGAGAGGACAATGGGTGCTTCTCCATAGAGCCATTGCTACACTCCTGGGTCTGTACAAGCAGCATGCAGGAACCTACTATAAAGACTATCAGTGGTGCAAAGGACTGAATTTGAATGCAATGGGGAAGCATTGTGCAGGGGAGGCAGGATGGACTTTTTAAAAAAAATAGATTGTTAAAGCTTGTACAAAATAAAATTATAACGACTCAGCTTTGTATAGATTGCACTAAAATTGTTAAAATAAAAGAACTTGCATATATAGCAAAAAAAAAAGCACTCCTACCTTCTGCACGAGAACAGATTCCCGGAATGAATGTGCAACACTGGCTACAAGGGCCAAGTTGGCAGCTGTCTAAGATTGCTTCCAGGGAAGCTGTTAGAAGACACCCTTCATGGTGGGTACCATGGTCGTATTCATGGAGCTGATGATTTGCTCCATGTTGGACAGAATGGCCTCCATGCTCTGCATGAAGCCCTGACACAGTTTGGAGCTGGATTCCCCATGCTCTGAGCCATTGGGCACAAGCTAACTAGCAAGATGCCCAATGCAGCTAGCATTCATGGGTATATGCCTTCTTCAGTAACCTGGGCCTTCGAAGTCTGCATCTGCATCCACTACAGCAGAGCTTGTCTGTGATCCAACCATCTGATGAGCTGGCACCTGTCACATCCTATCCCACCATCCTGTACGAGTATTAGAGTAAAGAAGCTGTTTTCAGTGCTCCATTATAAAAAGGTCAGAAAAGCCATTGAGCAGTGCAACATAGACTCATCAGAATGTTGCGAGGATTGAGGCACTATGTGGTTGACTCTTAACTACCCTCTGAAATGGCATAGCAAGCCACTCAGTTGTGGGCTGCTTACCACCACCTGCTCAAGGGCAGTTAGGCATGGGCAATAAATGCTGGTTTTGTCAGCGATGCTCACATCCCAAGAACGAGCAAAAAAAACTGCGGTTAAGAGAGACTTCTGATAATAGACCTTTTTTTCAGTTGTTCATGGGATGTGGGCGTCGATGTCAAGGCTAGCATTTATTTGCCCATCCCTAATTGCCCTGGAGAAGGTGGTGGTGAGTTGCCTTCTTGAACCGCTTCAGTCCATGTGGTTTAGGTACACCCACAGAGCTGAAAGGAAGGTTTTTGAACCAGTGACAGTGAAGGAACGGTGATATAGTTCCAAGCCAGGAGGTATGTGGCTTGGAGGGGAACGTGCAGATGGTAGTGTTCCCATGCATCTACTGCCCTTGCCTTTTAGGTGGTAGGGGTCGCCGATTTGGAAGGTGCTGTCTAAGGAAGCTTGGTGAGTTGCTGCAGTGCAGCTTGTAGATGGTACACACTGCTGCCACTGTGCGCCAGTGGTGGAAGGAGTGAATATTTAAGGTGATGGATGGGGTGGCGATCAAGCAGACTGCTTTGTCCTGGATGGTATTGAGCTTCTTGAATGTTGTTGGAGCTGCACTCATCCTGGAAAGTGGAGAGTATTTGATCACACTCCTGCCTTGTGCCTTGTAGATAGTGTACAGGCTTTGGAGAGTCAGGTGGTGAGTTACTTGCTGCAGAAAGCCTCTGACCTGCTCTTGTAGCCACAGTATTTATATGGCTGGTCCAGTATAGTTTCTGGTCAATAGTCATCCCCAGATTGTTAATGGTGGGGAATTCAACAATGGCACTGCCGTTGAATGTGAAGGGGAGATGGTTAGATT